>NC_069387.1:107582015-107885045 GCF_027475565.1 Acinonyx jubatus | reverse complement strand
TGCTTCATAGTTTTAACCTTCCTCACTTCCCTGGGAACCCCTGGAAATTTTTTGTACTGTAGCTATAGTTTGACCCTTTTCAGAACATCATTTAATCAGAATCATGAAGTAGGTAGCCTTTGAGACTGGCTTCTTCAATTTATCAATGTGTATTTAAAATTCATTTAAGTTGTTAGGTGGCTTTCTAGCTAATTTCTTTTTATTGCTAAATAATATTTCATTGTATGGATTTACCATAGTTTATTTATTCACCTACTGAAGGACAATCTCACTGCTTCAAGTGTTTGGAAATTATGAATAAAACTCATAAAATTTACACAATGCAAGATTTTTTTTTGTGCGCGTAAGTTTTCAAATGAGTTTGGTCAGTGACTAGCAGTGCAATTGTAATTACTGAATCTCATGGTAGGGTTATGTTTGACTTTGTAAGAAAATGAAAACTATCTTTCAAAGTGGTTGCATCATTTTTCATGAGAGTTCCTTTTGCTTCACAACCTCGCTGACATTTGGTATTGTCAGGTTTTTGTTTTGTTTTGTTTTGTATTTTAACTATACTAATAGTTGTGCGTTGGTATCTCATTATAGTTTAGTATTTGTAATTAACTCATTACAAATGATGTTAAGCATGTTTTCAGATAATTAATATCTGTGCATCTTTGAAGTTTTTTCATCTTAGATATTTTGTCCATTTTAAAATAGAATCATTTGTATTATTGTTGACTTTTAAGAGTTCTTGCTTATTTTGGACACAAGTGTTTATCAGATATGTATTTTGCAAATATTTTTTCCCAACCTGTGGCTTGTCTTTTCATTCTCTTAAGGTTTTTCACAGAAATTTTTAATTAAACCCAACTTACCAGTTTTTTGCATTAGTCTTGGTTTTGATGTTTTATCTAAAAACTCATTACTGGATCAAAGGTCATGTGCATTTTCTCATCAGAGTTTTATACATTTGCATTTTACATTTATGTCCTTGATATTTTTTGAGGTAATTTATATATAATGTATGAGGTTTGTACCTAGATTAGTTTTTTGTTTTGTTTTGTGTACATAATGTGTAATAGTTTTAGCACCATTTGTTGCAAAATCTGTACTCTCTCCTTTGACTCACCTTTGTTTTTTGTCAGAGATCAGTTGACTGTATTTGTATGGGTCTATTTCTGGGTCTCTATTCTATTCCATGGATTTGTAGGTCTATTCTTTTGAGAATACTGAACTGTCCTAACTGCCAACTTTGTGCAGGAGTATGTTAGCTTTTCTAAGTCTTTAGCCTTTCCCTATAAAATTTGGAATCAGTTTATTACCTATAAACTAGCTTGCTGGGATTTAGAGTTTCAGTCAATCTATAGATCATGTTGGCAAGAATTGATATTGTAACAATATCCGGGAACACAGATTATATCTCTGTTTATTTAGATCTTTCATCCCTTTCATCAGAGTTTTATAGTTTTCAGCATAGACATTCTGTAGATATTTTGTTAGCTTTACACCTAAGTATTTTATTTTTGATGGTATTTAAGTTTTAAATATATATATATTATATAATAAATAATAAATAAATATTATATAATATATATTATATATTATATAAATATATATTATATAAATATTATATAATATATAATAAATAAATATATATATTTAATATATATAAATATATAATATATAATATATATTTATATATATAATATATATAAATATATATTTATATATATAAATATATATAATATATATAAATATATATAATATATATAAATATATATAATATATATATTATATATATAATATATATATAAAAATATATATAATATATATAATATATATAATATATATATAATATATATATTATATATATAAATATATAAATATATATTTATATATATTTAATATAATAAATTTAAATTTGAAATTCCCATAGTTTGTTACCAGTATATATTAAACTAACTATTTTTTCTAGATTGATCTTGTATCTTCTAACTTGTCTATACTTGTATTAGTACCAGGAATTGGAGAGTTTGGAATTTTCTCTCCAGACAGTTATGTTATCTGCCAACAAAGACAGTTTTATTTCTTCTTTCCCAGTCTGTGTAATGTTTATTTACTTTTCTTATTACAGTGACTAGGATAATGTTGAATGTAAGTACTGAGAGAAGTCATATTTGCTTTGTTTCTAATATTAGTGGAAAAGTGCCCAGTTTCTCACTATAAAGTATGATGTCAACTGTAACTTTTCTGTATGTGTTCTTTATCAAGTTCAGGAAGTTTCCCTCTTTCTAGTTGGGTGATAGTTTTTCATAAATGGGTATTGTATTTTCTCAAATGCTTTTTTCTTTCTCAAATGATTTGTTCAATATGATTTATTTCTTAATCTGCTAATATGATAGATTAATTATTTTTGAATGTTGAAATAGCCTTTCCTGCTTGGAATAAATCCCATTTGGTTGTGGTTCATAATTCTTTATACATTATTGAATTCAATTTATTAATATTTTGTCAAGGACTTTAGCATCTCTTTTCATGAGAATTACTGGTCTCTAAATTTCCTTTCTTGTAATGTTTTCTCTGGTTTCATTATTAGAGAAATAATGTGCTCAATGAATGAGTTAGGAAGTATGCCCTCTACTTTGATTTTCTGGAAGAGATTCTAGAGACCTTGTGTCATTTCTTCCTAAAATGTTTAGTAGAATGCATGAATGACACCAATTTGGGTCCACACTTTCTCTTTTGGAAGATTATTAATTAATTTTTAAAATAGATATATGACTATTCAGATTATATATTTTTCCTCATGTAAGTTTTTATAGTTTTGTGTCTTTAAAATAATTGATCCTTTCAAATAATTGATCCATTTGACCTCAACGATCAAATTTATGGAAATAGAGTTTTATGTAGTATTCACTTTTTAAAAAATGTTTACATGATCAGTAAGGATGATCCCTCTTTCATTTCCAATATTGATACTTTGTGTCTTTTTTTTTTAAGATTAGTTTGGCTTGAAATTTATCAACTTTATGGATCTTTTTAAAGAATCAACATTGATATTGCTACTTTTTTAATATTGAAATCTGGTTTTTGATTTCTGAAGTTTCTGCTCCATTTTTATTATTTCTTTCTTTCTGCTTATTTAAGGCTTGGTTGATCTTCTTTTTCATTTATCCTAAGGTAGAAACTCAGAATAATGAGTTTAAATATTTCTTCCTTTTGATACATACATTTAAAACTATAAATATATTTCTAATAACTGCTTTCAATATGGTCCACATTTTGATAAATTATGTTTTCATTTAGTTCAAAAGGTTTTTTTTTTTTTCCCAAATTATCCTGAGACTTTTCCATTGGCCCATATGTAACTTTGAGTGCTTTTTTAAAAATTTTTTAATGTTTATTTATTTTTGAGTGACAGAGAGAGAGAGACAACACTAGAAGGGAAAGAGCAGAGAGAGGAAGATACAGAAATCAAAGCAGGCTCCAGGCTCCAAGCTGTCAGCACAGAGCCCAACGTGGGGCTCGAACTCATGAACCGCGAGATCATGACCCGAGCCAAAGTCGGACGCTTAACTGACCGAGCCACCCTTTGAGTGTGTTTTTAGTCTCCAAATATTTGAAATTGCCCAGCCATCTTCTGTTATTGATACCTAGTTTAATTCCATTGTGGTCTGAGACACTGTACTTTGTATCGTTCCTATTCTTTTAAATTTGATACTTTTTTTTTTCATGGCTCATAATGTACTTTGTCTTTGTGATTGTTCCATGTGGGCTTGAAAAAATGTATTTAACATTATTGGATGGTCTATTCTATATGTCTATTAGAATTTTTAAGTTTATAGTAATCCATTCTCATAGTCCAAGATCTATCACTCTTCTGCACAGTTGAGACAGGAGAATTAAATACTTTCATCTCTCAAATCTTTGATGTGTCTGAAATCTCTTTTGTCTTTAAGGAATGCAATATTACTTATTTACTGTTTAACAGGGAGGAGTCTTGGAGGACTAAAGTGGAATTTTGGTACTCAGGGATTAAATCATTTTGAGCCAGTTTCTAGTAATGCTCCACACCCCCTCCTCCAATGCACAGTCTTTTCTGGAAAGTACCTGCAGGTTCCTTTGGAGAGAATGAGAATTAAGTTTTATATTATATAATATTCTCAAGGAGCTTCTACCTTCTCATTGGAGAGACTCTGAGTTTATAAACTGGTGCAGGCCTTGGAATTAGGTGAGAGATCATGACTGTCTGTTGTGGTGACCTGTGGGGTTACTATTCTGAATGAAACCAATAGGAAACGAAGAATCGTGAAGTGTTGCACATGGACTGTATCTTGTAAGGTCACTGAAGTTACCAGGCCCAGAACTGTCTTTATAGTTTTTGATTATATGAGCCAGTGAATTACCTTTTACTTTTTATGCCGTTTTAATTTAAGTTGCTATCTCTTGCATCTGAAAGAATCCTAGTGGATGCAAATTGAAATTTACAAGTACAGATGTTACAAATCTTATGCATTGATTTGCATGAGCAGCTAGCTTCTCACCTGGACAACTAAGTAGCTTCTTTCTCCAGAATGCATAGCCTCTGGATTTATATGCTCAATGATGATTAAGGATTCTTTCAAACAACCCTGGGCAGACTGTTTGCATATGAGCAAAATGGTAGAGGAGAGTTTCTGACTCCTTTTCCCTGAAGCTTTTCCTCTCTCCCACCCCTTTATACCTAATAAAGTTTGGTTTACTGCCAAAGTCTTTGTTGACTATTTTACTGAAAATACCTTAGTGGTGGGAATTTTAGTTAGAAAGTAACAGAAGAGGCCCAAAGGAGAAAAATGTTTCACCAGATAGTTTCTCAGTAAAGGAGAAATCACATTGTTTTTTTTACCAATTTGGTTTGTCTACAGAAAGAGTAAACTTGCTGAGAAACATCTTTGAAGACAAACTAAATGTTCCCCTTCCATGTGTCTTCCTTGTTGTCTGAGAAATCCGTTGAAAATGGTTCCATAAAAAGTCCTTCCTTATGCAGCTACAATAAGAAACAATTGAGAAAAACTGATCATTTCCTTTTGTCATAGGTCCTCATGTGACCTCCAGAGGAGTGCATACCTGAAATAACAAGCCTGGATATAAGATTTTGTTTGAGAAAAGTTTCATGCATAGTTGAAATATAATTTCACAGAATCTTTTGTTATGCTCAAATTCTTTTGTGAATGGCAAGTCTTCTATGAATGGCAAATGTTATTGATAAGAGCCTGAGTCATTAAGGCTCATCCTGCTTCAGTCTTGACACATACAAAATTCTTAAATTGCATTTATCATCCTTATAGAATGATTTTGCCATGTTTTTTCATGATATGGGATAAAGATGTATTATTTTAATTTGTTCTCTAAACTACAAAATGAAATGTCTACACCATTCACTGTTTAAAGATACAGTTTCACATTTGTATTTAAGATAACCTTTCAGGAAACCTTCATATACCTCTCAGTCACTTACTTTGTAAAAAACAATTTAAGATTCAGCCTTTAACTTTTTCACCTTAAAACAAAAGTCTTGTCCTTTGTTAGAAAGGCTTTCTTCCTTGATAGAAATGTAATTTTAGTTTATCTACATTGACATTTGAATTTGTATGCATTCATTAAACATTCAGATTGTATAAATAATGCGAAATGTATTTTAACAAAGGAAGCTTTCATGGATGAATAACTTCTTCACTTGGCATTATGACAGCTATTGAGAATTGGAAATTTCTGCATTAAAAAACACTGTAAAAAACCTTTACCAAAAAAAAAAAAAAAAGAGAGAGAGAGAGAGAATCAAATAGAATAATTTTAAGAGTAGTTTTTAAATGTTTTTGATGATTCCACAATTTCAAGTATATAAAATATATATCACATTTTATAACTTCTCTGGAAGCATATGCTCATTTAAAAGATATTATATCCTCAATCAAAATATTCTGTTTTCTACAAATTTATAATCTGTGCCCTCTTTTATTCCCTTATGTTCTGAAAAGACCCCGTGTCCTATCTTCTTAGTGGCATAGCGCAGAACTTCTGTTTGTACAGTAATTCATGGTACAATTCGCCTGACCTTTCCGTCTGCAGTTCATTGTTCAGCATGCTTAATCTACTTGTTTTCTTGACCAGTGACCATCACACAGGTTTCATCCTGGACCTGAGCATGTTGTACAAAAACCTTTATTCATTGTCATGTAAGACCACAAGTACACTATTTGAAGCACATAATTGAATGACAAAATACATACCAGAGTACCTGTGAGCTTACTTTCTGTTACTGTTCTTTCAAAATCTAAAACCTAGCAAAATACCTGGCACAGAGTAGGCACACAGTAAATATTTGATGAATGACTAAGAATAATGCTCTTTGTGCATGCAGAGAGGAAAATCAGGAGATATGACCATAGAAAGTACAATGGGACTGTAGAAAGAAAAGAACATGAGGAGAAAGAGAAATTTAGGGAGGAAGAAGACTAAGACCATAGAAAACAGTAAGGTGGATCCCACTACGTGCTTGGACCACAAGGAAGGCAAGGACAAGCAAGGAGTGCACGGTGATTAAGTGAAGATTTGTTGACTAGCTAGTGTGTGCTGGGAATTTTGAAAATATTCATGTATTCATCATTAATTTAACATTTTTATTAAGCACCTACTTTATGCCAGGCACAGCTTTGGATTCTTGAGGTCCATCACTGAAAAAGAGAAAGACTCCTGCCCTCCTGTAGCTTCACTTTAGCACATATTTAGATGGTATGTAATAATCATAATAAAGAAATATACTATAAGAAAGGTAAAAAATGCTATGGGAAAAAAGAAAGTTGTAGAACAATAGAATTGTACTGACAAGGTGACCAGGAAAGCATCTCTGGGAAGGTGAGGTGTGCGTAAAGAGGAATGGATGGGAATTAGGCAAGAGTATTTCTGGAGGAAGATCAGTCTATGCAGTGAGAACAGTTGAAGCAAAGATGCTTAGGAAGAAGTTTTCCTGGGCGAGGGAGGCACAGCATGGAAACCAGAAGGGCTTGGGCAGAAGGAGCAAGGAGAAAAGCAGTAGGAAATTAGGTCAGATTTAATGGTGAGATACAGGGAGTGGCGAACAATCATGAACATAGTAGGTATATTTGTCTTTCACTCTGAGTGAGATGGAAGCCATGGGAGGGGTTAGAGTACAGGGGTGGTTTGCCTCTGTTTTGTTTAAAAAGCATTATCTTGTTCAGCCCTTATAAAAAAATACTATGAAATAACATTTTAGCAAGAATTATTTTAGATGTAAAGAAACCAACTGAAATTGGATTTCATGTTAAGTACTGATTTTTTCCCTCCGCCTCTGGAACAGCAGATCTGCAGAGAGGTGTTTCTAAGAATAGTGTAGTGAATTAATGATGCTTAGTTCTCTAGGCATCACTGTGGGCTTGCCATTCTTCTGGTCTTCCCATCATACATAGTGGTGAGGTGATTGTTGTAATTCCAGGAATCACATCTTCACACAATAGTCCTCAAAGCCAGTAAGAAAGATGGCTTTTCACTCTTGATCTGGGTTTCCTTATCACTTTCTCACTCTCTTATCCTGCCTTTATCAGGGAGTGAAATAGTTTTCAGAAATCTCCAGTATCTTTCCTGTGAGGTTCCTTTGAACAAAACTGGGTCATATCACATGTCAAACAATAAACCAATTAGTAACTGGCAAGTGGGGAAAGGATTACCTTCAATCAAGACATGTCATCTGGGGTAGGACATAGCTACATGGTACCTGAATAAAATTAGAGTTGTGGTAACCAAGGATAAGGAGAAATGACTGATGAGTAGGCAAATGATAGTGTCTTCCAGAGGCAGTAGGTTTTGTTATGTGCGTTTACAGGTGAATAGAAGTTTAGAGAGTCTTTGTAATTCTCCTGATATAAAACAACTTAAAAAGGCAGAGCAAGGATTGAACTCCAGATCTATCTGATTACAAACTCTTGTGGGTTTTTTGTTTGTTTGTTTTTGCTAAACCAGACAGGCCCTTCTATAACTATGTCACACTGTTGTGGGGATTGTTGTAGGGGGACCTTTATCCAGATGGCAATGGCTATTAACTTACCACTGTTGCACGGATTGTTTAATGCTTGCTGACAAGACAAGCATATTTTCTCCCTTTAAACAGAGTCCATGTATGAGGCCAAATATTAGTTAAGAGGTTTGTGGGTAAGCAGAATCTCTCACAGTGGTATAGTTGCAAACCACAGAACTCACTTTAGCTAGTTTAATCAGAAATGAAATTTAATGAAAAATATGATAGGTCACAGAATCCATGGAGGCTATACAGTCAGGAACATTACTGAAATCATTCTAATAGCCTGTTGGCAGGCACAGTCTTTTTGTGCCTGAGTCCAAGAATTAGGCAATTGTTGGACATCTCCACAAGGACATCGGCCACTGTTCTCCATGGAATCTTTCACTGGGCATGACTTTCTCTATTTTCTCCAAACATAGTTTCCTATGTGTTTTGTTTGCAGAGGCAAGGACACACGCCTGTAACCTATCTGCTAAGGAAGCTGAGAATTCCCTGGAAGAAATTGTAAATTATTGGTGTCATTTCTTTTTTTAAATGTTTGATAGAATTTATCTGGTCCTGTATTTACTTTATTTGAAAACAAAAGTTTTTATTTTATTGTATTTTATTTTATTTTATTTTATTTTATTTTATTTTATTTTATTTTATTTTTTATTGTATTGTATTGTATTGTATTGTATTGTATTGTATTGTATTGTATTGTATTTTAAAGAGAGATTGGGAGAAGGGCAGAGGGAAAGAGAGATATAATCTTAAGCAGACCCTGGGATCATGACCTGAGCTGAAATCAAGAGTCAGACACTTAACTGAGTGACCACCCAGGTGACTCATGTTATTTGAAAATTTTAAACTACTAATTCAATTTGTTTACTAAATGTAGGCTGATTCAGATGACCTATTCTGCCTTGTGTGTGTTTTCATAGCTTTTGTCTTACAAGGAATTGGTCCATTTTATCTAAATTATCACATATGTAGCATTCCTTTGCTACTTAAAAAAAAAAAAAGTTCACCTATTTATTTTGAGAGAAGGAGGGCATGAGCTGGGGAAGGGCAGAGAGGTAGGGAGAGGGAGGGAATCCCAAGTATGCTCCATGTCCATCCAGCATGGAGCCCAGCACAGGGCTCGATCTCACTACCACGAGATCATGACCTGAGCCAAAATCAAGATGCTTAACTGACTGAGCCACCCAGGCCACTCCCTTTGCTACTTTTTTAATGTCTATGCAATCAGTAGTGATGACCTCTCTTTTATTTTTAATATTGATAATTTGCATCTTCTCTCTTTTTCTTTTGGTTAGCTTAACTAGATGTTCATGAGATTTATTGATCTTTTCAAAGAACCAACTTTTGATATCATGTTTTTCCATTATATTCCTGTCTTAATTTCATTAATTTCTTGTTGTAGACTCTAAGTCTACAGTTCTCTTTTGGCCAGCAAAAGAGCGGACACAGGATTAAAGCGAGAGATGGCTAGTGTCCAGGAAAAAGACAAGAGCCCCGAATAAGGGTCCTTGCCTCGTATTTATTAAGATCAGAAGGCTTAAAAACATGATGGGTGTGTACAAAGAGACAAACTGTGAACATTAACTTGGGGACATGAGGGAAAGGGGGGTTTGAAGATATACAGTGTTTGAGGTTTGGGTCAATATAAAACAAAATCCAGGCGCCGGGCAGATGGGTAGATGGTTGTCAACAGCAGACAGAAGACACCCTGCCTGTTATCTTTGCTAGCCTAGGGGATGAGACAGATAGGGGAAATAACCTCAGGGTTAACAAGACACCTTTTCTTTTGTTAACCATCTCTGGGCTGCTCTGCCTGCAGCACAGTAGGTCCATAGTCCAATTCACCAATTTACCTAACCTGGCCCTATTCTCCTGTGAAAGCAGCTTTTCTGCTATAGTACTAAATTTGGGGTGCTTCCATCCTGAACATCTAATCTTGCTATTCCTATGTATTGGGCACCTTTGCACCATTTCTATTTCAGGCCTTTGCCTCTCCCTCTCTATTTTGGGGCCTCTGCACCCCCTCTCTATTTTGGGGTGCCTTTGCACCTCCCTATTCCTGGCACCTTTGCACCTCCCTATTCTTGGGGTGTCTTTGCACCCCCGTATTCTTGGAGTGCCAATCTGTTTTACCCAAACTCAGGTGTGAGCATTTTATGACTTTGTATTTCTCTATGTCTTGTTAACCCATTGGTGTAAGCCCAGGGGATTCCTAGGCTTATCTCCCACAATATCTCCTCAATATTTATTATGTATATTCTTCTATTTGTTTGAGGCTTAAACTGTTTTCGTATCTCCAGTCTCCTACAGTAGAAGCTAAGGTTGTTACTGATTTTAGCACTCTGTTCTTTTCTAAGATATGCATTTAATGCTAGGAATTTCCGTTTGCATACTTTCATTGCATCTCACAAATGTTGATTAGTTATATTGTAATTTTCATTTAGTTCAAAATATTTTCATTTCCCCTGAAACTTCTTTTATGACCATGTATTAATTTGTTTAATTTCCAAATATTTATGGATTTTCAAGTGTCTTTCTATTACTCATTCCTAGCTTAATTTCTTATTCAATTAATTAAACACACTTTGTCTGGTTTCTGTGTTTTTAAATTTTTTGAAGTATGCTCTGTGTTCCCAAATGTAATACTTCCTGGAGGATGTTTGATATGAGCTTGAGAAAAATGTGTACTTTGGTATTATTGGGTGGAGTCTGTAAATAATGTCAATTAGATAAATTTGATTAGTGGTGCCATTCAGATCAACTATACCCTTAGTGAATTTTAGCCTGATTCATATATCAATTGCTGAAAAACCGTTTTGAAGTTTACAAGTATATTTATGTATAGTGAATTTGTCTCTCTTCTTTCAGTTTTATCAGATTTGCCTCATATATTTTAACACTTTGTTAGATGCATAAATATTAGGCATTCTGTAATGCTTTATCACTGAAAACTTTCCTTGTTCTGAAGTTTGTTTTTCTGAAGTATAGTTACTCCAGCTTTCTTGTATTAATATTAACATGGTATATCTTTCTCTATCCTCAAATTACTACATACAGACCCTTCACAGTTAAAGTGATTATTGACATGGTTGGATTAAAATTTACATTTTTGTAACTTTTGTATTCATTACATTTGTTTTTGTTTTTCTTTTTTTCTCTTTCCTCATCTTTAGCTTTCTCTGATCTTAATTGAATGTTTTATATATTTTCATTTCCTTTCCATTTCCTCTTTTTTAACATATTAATTATACTTCATTAACAGTTTTTTTAGTGGTTTCCTTAGAGTTTATCATATTCTTTTGTAACTAATTTGAGTTAACCTTCAAATAACACTATATGCTTCACATATATGTAGGTACCCTATAACAGAGTATACCCAGTGTGTTGCTGTCATTGAGTTCATTTATCTCTGTGCTATCATCACCCAATGCTTTGATAGTATTATAACTTTAAAGAGACTGTTATGTTTTTTTTTTTTTAATTTTTATTTATTTATTTTGAGAGAGATTGAGAGAGTGCACATGTATGCACACTGGAGGGGCAGAGAGAGAGGGAAAGAGAGAATTGCAAGCAGGTTCTGTGCTATCAGCCCAGAGCCCAGTGTGGAGCTAATCTCACGATCATGAGATCATGACCTGAGCCAAAATTAAGAGTCAGACACTTAACCAACTGAACCACCGAGGTGCCTCAAACAAACCATTAACTTTTAAATTAACCATAAATGAGAGAACTATATAGTTTATAATATTTTTTGGTTATATATAAAACTAGCTATCATAGCAGAGCTCTCTTTGTGTGTGGTAAGATACAAAGATGAGGAAGCATTCTTTAATTAAAAAATTTTTGATCTCAGGCTTTTAATTGTCCTGTGTCCTAAACTGTGATTTTCACAAGTATTTTTTGGGTCTTTTTTTTTCCCTCTAAATATGTGTGTCCAGAGTGGGAAGAATTCCCTTCTTCAAGCTATGAAGAGTCTCGTAATGTCTTTTCCCTGGATGGTAGTCCTTTGCTATGGAGAAAACTCTGGGCATATTTCACGAAGTCACATCTAGAATGAGATCTTTCTTGGATCTTCACATTAAAAAGTGGACTTTCTGGATGTAAATCCCATGAATGTGAGACCTCTAAGTTTCATATCCAGGGGATTTTCATTTTCACTTTGGTCTATGTTCAGTTTCTCATAATTCATCAAATTGTTTTTTAAGCTTTCTTAATAGTTTCTGGCTGTAGTAGCTTCAGTTTCAGGTTAACTGATCTTGACTGTGTCTCACTGACTTTGCCTCTGTCCCCAGATTTTGGGGTGATGTTTTACCCTGTAACACTTATTCTCTAATAATAAAAGAAGGGTTATTGATTTTCAGTTTGTTTAGCTTTGTCCTTTTGTAAGGAACATAGTGATGACTTCTGAGTTCTTTACAAATCAGTGTTGAAATGAGAAGCCTGCGAGTCTGAATTTTAACTTTTACCTTTGAAAGCCCTAACTCATAATATTGGAAATTCCAACTTTATAGGAATATAAAAATATAAACAATTATAAGAATAAAAAATAAAGGATTAGTCAAAACATGTATGGCTACCACAAATATCACAAACATTTACTAGACAACACAATCAGCAAAAAAGAAAGAAAGGAAGAAAGAAAGAAAGAAAGAAAGAAAGAAAGAAAGAAAGAAAGAAAGAAAAAGAAAAACATCGTAAGTGATGAACATGTTTAATAACATTCAGCTTAGCTAGCTTCACAGAGGTATTGGCCTGCTATTGGGGCAGAATATTTAAAGTCTGTTGTCTAATGTTCTCTAGATCATGTTTAAAAGGGCAAACACAGTGTTTCCACAGTGACTTCTTTTTCTAAACTTCTAATCCTAACCAGGTGCCTACTGCCCTGTTCCTGTGATTGACTCATCCTTTCCTTAGTTAAATTTAGATAGTTTGATAATAGACAATCCTGGAAGCAGTTTTTGTAAGGAGAACATTTCCTTGTCTCTGATCTGGCCTGTTATGTGAACTAATATGTTTTAACAGTAAGTGCATATCTTATTATTTTATTTTCCTTTACTCAATATAAATGTTGTCTTATTCAAATAGGCTAATTTCCCAGATGATAATATATTTTTACCCTGTGCTACATGCTATTTTCTGTGTGGGCCACCTTTCTTTAGAATCTTCTAGAAGAAGAAGAGAAATTCAAATAGTCAAACCTGTCCAATATTTGGTTAGGAAAGTATTCGAAGCTCTTGATTTAGTGAAGTTTGAAGGTTGTCTTAAATTCCATTTATCCATGCTCTCTTTGCTGCCCCATTATATGGATGAATGTGACCTGAGGGTGGACAGTAAGTACTCGGTGACTGACTGAAGCACAAATGTTAGCTGCCACAAAATAAAGTTGCCTACTAAGAGGCAACAGGGTCAAAGCTTTCACCCTAAATGAAATATTTTTGACAGTTTCACTTTTAAAATAAGTTAATAATTTTAACAGGCACTACAGTAGTATTGTTGGCTTTTTCACAGTATGTACAGTATTATTGAAATATGTAAATGTAAGAAGTCTATTTTAATAAGTTCTTTTTAAAGGTATGAATGTGCCCTTTTGATGGGAAGAATAAAAATAAAAGATAATTAGTTTGACTGCTATGAAAGCACTCACATTTCTACCTTGGGCTATAGTGAAACATTCTGCCTGAGTTACACAGCTTGATTTATCCATGAAAATTGCATTTATAGTACTCCTAGAGCACAGAGGTATAGAAACTAATGTCATGACCTTAAATAAGAATTCTAAATCTAATAAGAGCCTCTTTTAATGTAAGGATGTGATTTAGAAGTTGCATTTTAATAGCACTTATTAAACCTAATATATAAGAAAATTTGTACTTGGACTATGTTGTTGAAGCTCTTGAAAATAGGTAGAGAGCTTTGACTTCTAAATCAGAATATTAACATGAAAAAACATCTTAGTTTCTTGATCTCCCTAGATTCTTACCCCACTGTACAGTCTGTGTCTATGGCTTAAGCTTCATGTATGGATGGATATGAAACCAGTCAAAACTGGGACAACAAAGCATCATACTAGATTTGTGGTTAATTCTGCTCTGGCCATGATAGCTGAGTTGCTTATTCCCAGGATTCTGTTCTATCTATCAGTGTCTTCTGATTAAGGGCCTACCTTGTTGTACTCTGGCATCACTAGTTCCATTTAGATTTTCCAGTTCTTTAGCAGCTTAGTTGCTGTCATGACACATCAAATCTCCAAATGATTGGGTTCCTGCCCACACATTTTTGTCCCTTCTCCTACTTGATGCTTCTGAATATCCACTGTCCTGTTCTAATCTTTGCTTAGACAGACAGCCTGACTCTAGGATTCATTTCAGCAGCTTGCTTTCAGTACTCAGTTGGGAGTTGTAATTTAATCTGGACCCTATAATTTTTAAGAGAGTCTCAATCATAAGAAAAAAAAAAAAAACAAAAACCTGTCTTTTAAAGTAGAAGGTAATTTCAAAAATTTGAGGTTTGCATATATCTTTAGGGTGACTGTTTGTTTTAGTAAACAAACAAAATTATACCTCCTGCAATAAGACAAATACACAAAGAACACACAATGTTTGTGATCCTTTAAGTTATATAAGTGAAAATTAAATATCCTTAATCAAAACCAGTATTTGAAGCTGGAAATGTTGAATCAGTGAAGCTACTTTGTGTGTTTATAGAGACATGAGCTGGTTATAGTCTTATTAGTTTCACCTTTAAAGATCATTCCTCCTAAAAATATTTATTTTAAAAGTGTGGGTTTAAAGTATTACACGACTTAATTAGTTCCATTTGCTCTTGAGAAGGTAAGATGCATTATTTTTACTATATTGCTCACAGTGGTTTGGGGATAGAAACTGCGAGGATGAGGGAAAGTCTAGTTCCACCCCTCTCTCTAACTTTGAATGAAAGGAGGAATTGAGGAGGAGTTCCAAGGCACTCTGTCATCTTAACATAAACTATACTATCAATTCCCTAGATTTAGACTGAATAGGAAAAAATGCTTTGGTATTGGGTTATTAAACTCTGTACACTTCAGCTGTCCATGTGGAACCATAAAGAAAGATTAATCTCTTTGAAGGGAGAATCTGCTTTTCCCTTAATAAAATGGCTATTTGTAATGTCAGTCCTCCTGGGAACAGATTGCTCCCAAGACTGTGTTGCAGGACTGGGGAAGGGTTTGTAAAGGAGAGAAGCTAACATGGTCAGGAGGTAGTTGAACCTGTGATCACCATTGTGGGAGACTTGTGCCCCACAGTGGTGATAGGTTATGGAAGCAATATAATAGGACCCAGACCAGAATAGGAGAGATTTTGAGGTTATGTAATTATGGGGAACATTTGCTGGTAGAGAAAGTAGTGGTGGAACTAAAATTCTGGAAATCAAGACTGAGAGGTCTGAGTCAGTATAATTTGAGTACTTAGTGAAAATATGACATTTGGAATCACAGCAACTTTAAATCAATCTTTTTCTGGACTGATGACCTTGTTTTAGTCTTACTTCCAGACCTTACCTCAAGGTCAGAGTCCTTCTAAGGCTTATTTATGAGCTATTACTTCTAATTAACGAAAGGAAATTTATTATTTTTATTCCAGCTACTAAGTGAGGTGACAGAATTTTTTAAAAAGTTTTATTATCTAGTGGCGTTTAAGGAAATTCTTTACTATTTGAGTTCATTTTCAAATTTGAGGATCTAGTGTGATTTTGGTTCTACCCAAGAACATGCTGAAATGCTACTCTTGTGAAGTCTTCTGTAACTCCTCCCAGGGAAAATTAATTTTATCTTTTGATGGTCATGGTTTTCTTTGGTACCTTTTTAATTTTTTTTTTAATGTTTATAGGTATTTAAGAGACAGAGAGAGAGTGGAAGTAGGGATGGAGGGGCAGAGAGACAGGGTTACACAGAATTTGAAGCAGGCTCCAGGCTCTGAGCTGTCAGCACAGATGGAGCTCAAACCCACAGATCGTGAGGTCATGACCTATGCCAAAGTTGGATGCTTCAACCAACTGAGCCACCCAGGTGCCCCATCTTTGGTACCTTTTTTAAACTTAATTTTTATGAGGGTTCATATTCCTGTTACTTTTGTGCATATCCTATATGTCCTGTGGGACTCTACCCTTCTTAAGAGCAGGTATAATTTCATTTATTTACCCAGCAAGTATTAATTACTTATTATGTTCTTGATCTCCTTCCCCAAGCACTTAACACAAGACAGAACACACATACAGTAGGTGCTAAATAAATGTTGGTAAAAAGCTAACAAAAGATAATATTTTCATTTTCTCATGCTCCTTGGAATAACTTTCCTCACTACGTCCTTAATGGTCAGAATGGAAGACTGACATGAGGGGTCTCTGTGTGTATTTTCGGTAATTAAAAAAAAAACTCCCACACCATAAAAATATCATTTGGATAGGTCTTATTTCTAAATAAATGGTGAGATATTTGCTAATGTGGGGTAAAACTTTTTTATTTTCTCCCATAGAAGACATACATGCTGTCATTGTAGTGCAGTCAGCCACCAACACTGCAAAGGAGATGGAAGAAACAAAGAATATGGCAACAAAATAGGATTTTTAAAAACTGTGTAGACTTGTCACAAATTTCGATTTCCTACATTTAACTGAAGTTTTATCTATGCTTTCTATGATTCTAATTTCTTCTGCAAAGTACAAATTGAACAATTTATGGGTTGAAGTAAAAATCTTGGCCAATGATATATTTAGAATATGTTTCTCCTTTTCTAGGTTGTGAATCCCTTGAAGATAGGGATTATTGTGTTTTTTCCATTTTGGAGTTACAACATTTCTATAATCTCTGGTAAGTAGTAAATGCTTAATGTTCACTGAATGAAGTAATTAATTTTATATTTCCTTATTGACCTCTTCACTCCAAGATTTGTTATCTCTGTCAATATGAGGTATTTTATTGCTTACTGTATTTAAAAAAATTCTCCTCTAGAATAAATTAAGAATAAACAACATGGTTTTTTTTTCATTTTATTTATTTATGTTTTTCATCATGATAAGTGTACTCTTTAATCCCCATCTCCTATTTTCTCCCATTCCCCCATCTATCTCCCCTCTGGTAACCGTCAGTGTGTTCTCTATTGTTATGATTCTGTTTCTTGCTCTCTTTTTCTCTCTTTCCTTTGCTCATTTGTTTTGTTTCTTAAATTCCACATATGAGTGCAATCATACAGTATTTATCTAAACTGATTGACTTATTTTGCTTAGCATTATACTCTGAGTCCATCCATGTTGTTGTAAATGGCAAGATTTAATTCTTTTTTTGTTATGAATGTATATACTTGCATATATATGTATATATGTGTGTGTGTGTGTGTGTGTGAGTGTGTGTGTGTGTGTAATATGTATATATACATGATGGACACTTGAGATGCCTCCATAGTTTGGCTATTGTAAATAATGCTGCAATAAACATAGAGGTGCATGTATGCCTTTAAATTAATATTTTTGTATTTTTTTGATAAATACCCAGTATTGCAAATACTGTATCAAAGGGTACTTTGTACAGTACAAAGGGTTCTATTTGTAATTTTCCATACTGTTTTCCACAGTGGCTGTACCAATGTGCATTCCCACCAACAGTGCCAGAGTGTTCCTTTTTCTTCACATTCTCATCAACATCTTTGGTTTACTGTGTTTTTGATTTTAGCCATTCTAACAGGTGTGAAATAATATCTCATTGTAGTTTTGATTTGCATTTCCCTGAGGATGAGTGATGTTGAGCATCTTTTCATGTGTCTGTTGGCCATCTGGACATTGGAGAAATGTCTGATACTGTCTTCTGCTCATTTTTAAATTGGATTATTTGTTTTTTGGGTATTGAGTTATATCAGTTCTTTATGTATTTTGGATACTAATTCTTTAACGGATATGCCATTGGCAAATATCTTCTCCCTTCAGTAAGTTGCCTTTTAGTTTTGTTAATTTTGTTTCCTTCACTATGCAGAAACTTTTTATTTTGATGTAATTCCAATAGTCTATTTTGCTTTTATTTCCCTTGCCTCAGCAGACCTATTTAGAAAAATGTTGCTAAGCCTGATGTCACAAAGATAACTGCCTGTGCTCTCTTACAGGATTTTTATGGTTTCAGGTCTCACACTTAGGTCTGCACTCCATTTTGAGTTTATTTTTGCATATGGTAAATGAAAGTGGTCCAGTTTTATTGTTTTGCATGTAGCTGTTCAGTTTTCCCAATACCATTTGTTGAAGAGAGTGTCTTTTTCCTATTGTATATTCATTCCTCCTTTGCTGAAAAATAATTGACCATATAATTTTGGTTTATTTCTGGGTTTTCCATTCTGTTCTGCTGATCCTATGTGTCTGTTTTTATGCTAGTACCATACTGTTTTAATACCATCACTTTGTAACATAACTTGAAATCTTGAATTGTGATACCTTCAGTTTTATTTTTCTTTTTCAAGATTGCTTTGGCCATTCTAGGCATTTTGTGGTTCTATATAAACTTTAGGATTTTTTGCTCTATTTCTGTGAAAATGCTATTGATATTTTGATAGACATTGCATTAAATGTGTAGATTGTTTTGGGTAGTATAGATATCTTAACAATATTTTTCTTCTGATCCATGAGCATGGAATGTGTTTCCAGTGTTATTGTTCCAATATTATTTACTTGAAAAATGAGCCCAAGCTTCATGTACTATGAGATTAGGCATACATGAGCTTTTAAACATTATTTATGTTTAGAACAAATATATTTAGAGGGGGTTCACAGTAAAACCTTCAATCACTGGAATTTCCACTGTGTGGGAAAATACTGAGTGATTGAAAAATATTTTAAAGAATAAAAGTATTATATTTCCTCTGAAAATTGCCTAAAATGATATCAATGAAAGATGTCAGCTTAAATTATTTAGATGAGATATCTAGTGGGGACAGATACATGGTAAAAAAAATACTCTGCAATTAGAAGAATGAAACATTGTAAAAGCAGAGAGCCTACAATACAAATAGTCTCTTTTGTGTCTTAGATGACAACATAAAGCTTCCTGATTCAATAGACAAGACCCATAGTTTAGTTTCCATCTTTTCTTGTGATGTTGTGTCTGGTTGAATAGATAAAAGCTCAGCTCTGAGATGAAACACTTTCATACACCTGGAATCCCTAATCCCATTTAAAGGGTAGGAAGACAAAGGAACAATATTAGCATATTAAAGAATTATAAGGGCTTTTTTTTTTTTTTTTTTTTTTTTTTGGTTCTCTTTCTGTGTTTAGTATTAACTGTGGAAAAAAAGTGATGTACAGGAACTGGCTCTTATTGGCTTGTGAGAGCCATTGTGCATATCTTCACCACCTTGTGTTTAATGTGATTTGAAATTGGCCTTGGTAGGGGCATTTAAATGACAAAAAAGGCAATTGCTACATGTCGGCATTTTTTTTTTTTCCAGAGCTGGTTTATTATTGCTACTGCAAAAGATTTAGAAAGTTGATCAGAAATTTTAAATTAAAAGCAATTATTCATCATACCTTTTACCAATTTTCTGAACTCATCCTCTTCTCTCTGTCCTGGTTTCATCTGCCTGCTATATAAAATGCACTCATCTCAGTTTAAGGTACAGGCAAACCATGTATTGGCCCCTGTGTAGTTCCTTAGTGATGTAGCCATATTTACAAACAGTCCATGTTTTCTTGCCTCTATGACCTTTTGTATATGGTGGTCTTTCTGTTCAGAAAACTTTTGCCTGTGCTTGTTTCTCACCAAATCCTACCCATTCCTTAAAACTCAGCAACAGTGTATATCATTCCTTACAGAAACCTTTTCTTGACCTCTTTCACCCCTACCATGATCTGAATTAAGCATTCTTCTTTGTAATCCCATTATAAGCTCTGATTACCCTTATTATGCCATATTTATGAAATATAGTCTGCATTAGTTTTCTATTGCTGCTATAATAAATGACTTCAAATTTAGTGTCTTAAAATAACACTTATTCTTACAGTTCTGGAGGTCATAAGTTTGAAATGGGCCACAGTGGGCTGAAGTTAAGGTGTTGATGGGACTGTATTCCTTTCTCAAGTCTGCAGGAGACAATTTGTTTCCTTGCCTTATCCAGTTTGTAGAGGCTGCTTTTATCTGTGACTCAATGGATGTCTTTTATAGTCAAAGCCAACAATGGCTGGCCAGTCTTTCTCACTTATTACTCTGACACTGACTCTTCCACCTCTGTCTTCCAGATTTAAGGATTCTTGTGGTTACATTTAGCCCATCTTGGTAATTCAGGAAAACGTCCCTATTTTAGAATAAGCTGATTAACAAGTTTAATTACATCTGTCACCTCAATTTTCTTTTGTAATGTAACATAATATATTCATAATTTCAGGAGATTAGAATGTGGACCTTCTTGGGAGGCCATTTTTCTGCTTACCACAGAGTCATAAATATTATTTAACTTGCATGTATATAGCTACAGTTTCCAGCATTGCATAAGGGCTCAATACATAATTTTTCAATAAATTCATATTTACAAAACCATCAATTTTTATAGAATCATGCAAGTTTAAAATTAGAACAACTCTAATACTTTGCTCTTTTATATTTCTTGAGCTGTGATAAGGACTTAAGAAGTTAATTGGCTATGTATTCTTGTATATGTTTTAGTCTGTGCTCTTATAATACTTCCATTTTTATTCTGCTACATAAGAAGTAATTGAACACATCACAATGATGACAACATATTTAGAAGTGCTCAATTTTAGTAAAAAATCCACTGGACAGACTTCCTAAACCCCTGGTTAAATATTCTCATGAACTGCAAGTACTTTTGAATATTTCACCACCATTCTGTACAGTTTTTCAACATTCATCAAAAACATTTTCTGAACAGAAATCTGACCTCCTTAGTGCCTAGCATAAACAGTAATCTGCATTTGATTTTTATCAATTGATAAGAATTTAACAAATATTTGATTTTGATGAATATCAAAAAGTATGCCCTGTTTAAAGTCACAGGAAAAAATTCTATCTATAAGCCTCTACCTTTTAAATAGATAATGAAAAACTTTGTGTTTTTTTTTTTCCATAATGAGATGTGGGTTGGCAATTTAATTTGGGCTAATATCCCCAAGGTAGTCAGAAGGTTATTTCAAAATAAAGAAAATTTAAAGAAATATCTTACCCAATAGTCCAATGACAATATATACTCTCTGTCTTGTCCAAATGAGAAAGGTAATATTCTCATCTTTAAATGTATTTTTACTCAACAAAACTTGCTGCTTAACCCCATAGTTCTTTATAACTACTGTGATTTTGTGGAATGCTATATTGGAGAAGCTGATTGTAGTGTGAATTAATGTAATTTAAAATTAATGCAATTTAAAATCAGAATTTTAGTATTTAAAAAGAGTTTTTACACAGTGTTTTAAAATTATATTATGCAATACCAGTGTATCGATTTCAATAATGCCCATGGTATGGTTCTGGAAAGGCAAATTAAGAGGACATAAAAATTCAAAGGAACTTAATGCTGTTTACAAAGACATGGGGTTCTTAAATTGGAAAAATCAGCCAATTATATTAACAAAGCTAGATAAATAGTCAGCCACCAAATAATTTCTGGGCTTTTTCATATCTAGTTCAAAGTAATTTATCATATTGGACTTCCCTTCCCCCTTCCTTTAGGTATTAGGATCTGTGAAAAGTTGTCACTTTCTACTTGTGAGATAGGATTTTTTTGGAAACAATCTTTTTTGTTTGTCTCTTGAGGTTATTGTCATTAAATTCTCTTATTAAACACAAAATATGCAAAGTACTGTGCTGCATTATGTAAAGAACATTCAGCAGACATGGTCCAGCACTCTCCTTTCTATAATCTTCACAGTTGTGCTACAGAGTTTCTGATTGTATAATTTTGTCCTTTATTTCTTTGGTTTTCATGCCTGTGAAATTGCTGATGCAATTACAGATCATGGCCAAAATTGTAGACTTGATCATAGACAGCATAATGAACCAGGGAATTATGAGTGTGAAACTCAGGGAAAGTTGTTGAACTCTGAGCTTCAATTTAATAAAAGATAATATATATATTTCAAGAAATATATCTCTCTATAAAATATATTATAATAATTTTATATTACAATATATAACAATATATCAATAGGACAATATTAATAAATAATACAGTATCTAAAATATATATAACATATAATTACTGTATAATAAATGCCACATGTCATATATAATATATATATCATATTAATTAACTATATATATATATAAATTTTCTTTTAGAATTAAATGAAATTAAGTTAAATACCTAGTACAGTTCTAGCACCTGCTATAATCGAAACATATCAAACTTTACTCTCTGGAATGACTGAATCATACAACAGAGGTACTTTTTGAAGCCCCAAAGCACAGGGGGGTCCCTGAGGAAAAGTCAAGTGTTAAAGGAACAATCCTAAAAGGCAAGACTGCATATGGATATTCAGTAATGTTTTTACTATTTTACTCAAAGTTGGGAAGAGAATGCCCTGAAGGCAAAGGTTAATGGTAATGGCATAAACAGAAATCCACAAATATTTTATCCCATTATGTTTTACAAAAAGAAAATTTGGGATAATTAATGACTTACCATCAATCATCCCAGAGGATAATAAATATTTTTTGTCTGATTGTAATTCTTAAGCATGATTAAGGATGATGATTTTATAAAATTCATTTTTCTTTTGGAATTAATTATCCCTTTGTGGCCTTAATTTTAACTGTAAAATAAATAGTTTATTTCTGTGATAGCTTTCTCTTTAATAGAAAGGGGACATGTGGTCAATTCCTGATTGATTTTATAGAACTGGTCCCAGATAACTTTGTTTTTATAGCTCAATTAAATCTTTGGGTGAATGCCAAATCATGCATAGCTACAAGTTGAAGCTAAAGTTCTGGGTAGAATTCATGTGTCCCATTTTTCAAGACACAGCAAGGGAGGGTATGTATCAATAATCTGAATAATAACTTCTATTTATTGAGGACCTACTATGAGCAAGAAACTGCACTTGATGGCTTATTTCTATGATCTCACTTAATATTCACAGTAGGGCTACTAAAATGCTTCATGTTATACTTTGAGAACAGACAAAGAAATAGTCTCAGGAAGGTTTAAGTGGCTTTTTCAAAGAAGTCACATTACTAGAAAATGTTGGTGTTGAGGTCCATCTATCTGGTCCATCTATCTGATTCCAAGTGGAGGCTGTTCCACTGCTTTTTACTGCCTATTTTAGCCTCAGGCACTCCATTATGGGGGGAGGGTATATTGTCGAGTAGTTAGGCTGGAACTATATTTCCCAGAATTTCCTTCTCTGCATAGTTCTGAGTTAGGGTTAACCACAAGAGAAGTTGCACACAATTTGGAAGACAGAGGCAAAGCAACAGCCACTGTGCCACTGTGCTCTAAATGTCAGCGTTGAACTCCAGGCATCACCAAAGCTCACCTGGCTGTGCTGATATGCTGGTTTACCTTGTTGTGGAACAGCCACCAGATTCTCAGCTCCTTTATCTTCTGTGAGTCCTGGGCCAGTAAGGAACCAGTTCTAAGGTGAAGGCACCAGCTTCTCCTGTATGTCACTCACTCAGATCTACATAGTTGTAGGACCTGTTTGCCCTGATAGGTTTCAGTTTTTCTTGAGGGTGCTGGATTTTTCTGGCTTTCCCATGTCAGCTTTTCTTCCTTTCTTCTGGCTTTGCTTCCCTATAGTAACTTTAGGACCACTCTCAAACTGGAAAGAAACAACCTTCTGTAGAGTTCTCAATCAGCACCCACAAATTGAGCAACACTTAATCTTTAAAATAAATCACTTATTGTATATTACACCCTAATGCTCCTGCCCCCCTGATAAAACCATGACTGCAAACCTATAAAATATGTCTTACAGTGGTGCTCATAGATAATTTCTGCAATATTGTGATGGTGTTGTATCTTTTGAAGCAAACTATAACCTATCTCTGTTAAATTACAAGTTAAACAAAATCATTTTTTCCCTTGCTTAAAAGTGAGTGATTTAAAAAGCTAAGATAATCTCTCTAAAGCTTTTCTATTGAACAACTACATCAAACGTATTAGAGTCTCAGTATGATTTACATGCTAAAATTTACAATCATGAGGCCAAAATACCGGCTTGTATTACTTACTGGCTCTTGACTATAAATTTCACCTAAGTCATCCAAACAAATTTGCATCGGATCAATCCTAATCTTTGCTATTGAGTGTTCTGTGCTTTGTATTAATTAACGTGATTGGCTTGTAATTACTTCATTATTTATGCCTGTACTCAGTTTCTGCATTACTAACAATTATGTTGTCTTTAATACTACAAGAAAAGTATTACATCTAGATCTAAATTGACTTTAAAGTATTTAGAATCTATGTACTACATCATTATGTCTTCCTTTTTTCCCTTCAGATTACACAGAAGCAGCTTAATTTAGTATTTAATTCAAGATTTTTCGATCATGCAAGCTGTGGACCTGTGTAATGTCCATTATAGACCTGATCAGAACTTCCTGCTATCTAAAATGAAGTAAGAAATGCATCTAATATGTTCTTCCATTTCCCCTATTTTTACCCTTTGTTTATATTTTGTGACTCTCCACATTTATGAAGAAACTGAGAAACGTAATCTGGACAACAGAGGCCCATTAATCTGGTAATAATAAGAACTAGTAAAGGAGTCAGAAATATAACAGCTTCATTTGTGTCCTATTTGATGTTTAAAACCCTTCTCTATGCATTAACTTAATATTCATAAGAAATGTGTGGGATAAACAAATCTTATCAGCCTTATTTCAAAGATGAGGAAATTAAGACTCAGTGATGTTAATGCTAAAATCACAGTTCAAAGAAGTAATTGAGCCATCAATTATTGACTGTGTTATTTGTTTGTTTAATGTAAAGCAAGTAGTATAGATAGTGGAAAGGCTATATATTATAGGTTTTATGACTCTTTCTGAATCAAAGATCTGTGATCTTAACTAAAGTCCTGTGACTTTGACTAAGTTAATTTTCCTGATCTATTTTTTTCTGATTTATAAATGAGAGTCACAGAAATTTATTATGAAAACTCTCCCAATATGTTTTATTGTATGGAATACTTGCTCATCAGATTTGTGAATAATTAAAATATTATTATTGGTCTTTTAATGAATATTTGTTTTATCTTTGAGTATTTAATCCTAAAATGTTTGAATCCCTATGCAATTATATTATTTTTTTAAGTTTATTTTTTATTTTGAGAGAGAGAGAGGGAGAGAGAGAGTGGGGAAAGGGGAGAGAAAGAGTGAGAGGGAGGATCCCAAACAGGCTCCACGCTGTCAGCGTAGAGTCCGATGTAGGGCTCAAACCCAGGAACCATGAGATCATGACATGAACTGAAATCAAATGTCAGATGCTTAACCAACCAGGGGCACACAGGTGCCCCTTATATTACTTTTTAAGATTATTTTTATCCATAAGAGTATGTATCTAATATTATAGCATAATAGTTATCAAATTTTAGCATATGTTACAATCACTTGTTAAAACACAAATTGTTGCAACATCGGACTTTGTGGATCAGTAGATCTGGAGTAGGCTCCAAGAATTTGTAATTTTAGTAAGTTCTGAGTTGATACTACTACTGCTGGCTCAAGGGCCACACATTGAGAACCTTTGTTATTGGTGAAAATATCAAAGAAAATAGAATATGATGAATAGAACCTTATTCTCCCCAAACAAGGAACAAACAAAAAAAACAAAATACATGCCAAGAAAACACTTGACTGAAAATGCATTTTTAAATTTTTTTTTGTTTAAAATTTTTTTTATTTTTCTATTTTTAATTTTATTTTGTATTTTTTTAGAAAATTTACATCCAAATTAGTAAGCATATAGTGCAACAATGATTTCAGGAGTAGATTACTTAGTGCCCCTTACGCATTTAGCCCTCCCACAACCCCTCCAGTAACCCTCTGTTTGTTCTCCATATTTATGAGTCTCTTCTGTTTTGTACCCCTCCCTGTTTTTATATTATTTTTGTTTCCCTTCCCTTAGGTTCATCTGTTTTCTCTATTAAAGTCCTCATATGAGTGAAGGCATATGATTTTTGTCTTTCTCTGATTGACTAATTTCACTTAGCATAATACCTTCCAGTTCCATCCACATAGTTTCAAATGGCAAGATTTCATTCTTTTTGATTGCCAAGTAATACTCCATTGTGTGTGTGTATATATATATGTATATGTATATATGTATACATATGTATATATATATATGTATATATATATGTATATATATATACATATGTATATATATATACATATGTATATATATGTATATGTATGTATATGTATGTGTATATACATATATATACCACATCTTCTTTATCCATTCATCCTTCAATGGACATTTGGGCTCTTTCCATACTTTGACTATTGTTGATAGTGCTGCTCTAAACATTGGGGTGCATGTGCCCCTTCGAAACACTACACCTGTATCCCATAGATAAATACCTAGTAGTGCAATTGCCGGGTCATAAGGTAGTTCTGTTTTTTATTTTTTGAAGAACCTCCATACTGTTTTCCAGAGTGGCTGCACCAGTTTGCATTCCCACTAGCAGTGAAATACAGATCCTCTCTCTCCACATCCTCGCCAACATCTGTTGTTGCCTGAGTTGTTAATGTTAGCCCTTCTGACAAGTGTGAGTTGGTATCTCATTGTGGTTTTGATTTGTATTTCCCTGATGATGAGTGATGTTGAGATTTTTTCATGTGTTGGTTAGCCATTTGGATGTCTTCTTTGGAGAAGTGTCTATTCATTTGTTTTGCCAATTTCTTCACTGGATTATTTGTTTTTTGGGTGTTGAGTTTGATAATTTCTTTTTTTTTTTGAAATAAAAATTTTTTATTCTTATCATTATTTCTATCCCTTAACATTTTTTTTAGTACATGAAATTTATTGTCAAATTGGTTTCCATACAACACCAAGTGCTTATCCCAAAAGATGCCCTCTTCAATGCCCATCACCTACCCTTCCCTCCCTCCCACCCCCCCATCAACATTCAGTTTGTTCTCAGTTTTTAAGAGTCTCTTATGCTTTGGCTCTCTCCCACTCTAACCTCTTTTTTTTTTCCTTCCCCTCCCCCATGGGTTTCTGTTAAGTTTCTCAGGATCCACATAAGAATGAAAACATATGGTATCTGTCTTTCTCTGTATGGCTTATTTCACTTAGCATCACAGTCTCCAGTTCCATCCACGTTGCTACAAAGGGCCATATTTCATTCTTTCTCATTGCCATGTAGTACTCCATTGTGTATATAAACCACAATTTCTTTATCCATTCATTAGTTGATGGACATTTAGGCTTCTTCTGATGCAAGTGCCCCTATGCATCAGTACTCCTGTATCCCTAGCATACAGGAATGGGTAAATTCCTAGCAGTGCTACTGCTGGGCCATAGGGTAGGTCTATTTTTAATTTTTTGAGGAACCTCCACACTGTTTTCCAGAGTGGCTGCACCAATTTGCATTCCCACCAACAGTGCAAGAGGGTTCCCGTTTCTCCACATCCTCGCCAGCATCTATAGTCTCCTGATTTGTTCGCTTTGGCCACTCTGACTGGCGTGAGGTGATATCTGAGTGTGGTTTTGATTTGTATTTTCCTGATGAGGAGCGATGTTGAGCATGTTTTCATGGGCCTGTTGGCCATCTTGATGTCTTCTTGAGAGAAGTGTCTATTCATGTTTTCTGCCCATTTCTTCACTGGATTATTTATTTTTTGGGTGTGGAGTTTGGTGAGCTCTTTATAGATTTTGCATGCTAGCCCCTTGTCTAATATGTCATTTGCAAATATCTTTTCCCATTCCGCTGGTTGCCTTTTAGTTTTGTTGAATGTTTCCTTTGCTGTGCAGAAGCTTTTTATCTTCATGAGGTCCCAATAGTTCATTTTTGCTTTTAATTCCCTTGCCTTTGGGGATGTGTCAAGTAAGAAATTGCTGCGGCTGAGGTCAGAGAGGTCCTTTCCTGCTTTCTCCTCTAGGGTTTTGATGGTTTCCTATCTCACATTCAGGTCCTTTATTCATTTTGAGTTCATTTTTGTGAATGGTGTGAGAAAGTGGTCTAGTTTCAATCTTCTGCATGTTGCTGTCCAGTTCTCCCAGCACCATTTGTTAAAGAGACTGTCTTTTTTCCACTGGATGTTCTTTCCTGCTTTGTCAAAGATGAGTTGGCCATACGTTTGTGGGTCTAGTTCTGGGGTTTCTATTCTATTCCATTGGTCTATGTGTCTGTTTTTGTGCCAATACCATGCTGTCTTGATGATTACAGTTTTGTAGTAGAGGCTAAAGTCTGGGATTGTGATGCCTCCTGCTTTGGTCTTCTTCAAAATTACTTTGGCTATTCGGGGCCTTTTGTGGTTCCATATGAATTTTAGGATTGCTTGTTCTAGCTTCGAGAAGAATGCTGGTGCAATTTTGATTGGGATTGTATTGAATGTGTAGATAGCTTTGGGTAGTATTGACATTTTAACAATATTTATTCTTCCAATCCATGATCACAGAATGTTTTTCCATTTCTTTATATCTTCTTCAATTTTCTTCATAAGCTTTCTATAGCTTTCAGCATACAGATTTTGTACATCTTTGGTTAGATTAATTCCTAGGTATTTTATGCTTCTTGGTGCAATTGTGAATGGGATAAGTTTCTTTATTTGTCTTTCTGTTGCTTCATTATTAGTTTATAAGAATGTAACTGATTTCTGTACATTGATTTTGGATCCTGTGACTTTGCTGAATTCATGTATCAGTTCTAGCAGACTTTTGGTGGAGTCTATCGGATTTTCCATGTATAATACCCTGTCATCTGCAAAAAGTGAAAGCTTGACTTCATCTTTGCCAATTTTGATGCCTTTGATTTCCTTTCGTTGTCTGATTGTTGAACACTTCCAACACTATGTTAAACAACTGTGGTGAGAGTGGACATCCCTGTCGTGTTCCTGATCTTAGGGGGAAAGCTCTCAGTTTTTCCCCATTGAAGATCATACTAGCTGTGGGCTTTTCATAAATGGCTTTTGTGATGTTTAAGTATGTTCTTTTTATCCCGACTTTCTCAAGGGTTTTTATTAAGGAAGGATGCTGAATTTGTCAAATGCTTTTTCTGCATCGATTGACAGGATCGTATGGTTCTTTTCTTTTCTTTAATTAATGTGATGTATCACATTGATTGATTTGCGAATGTTGAACCAGCCCTGCATCCCAGGAATGAATCCCACTTGATCATGGTGAATAATTCTTTTTATATGCTGTTGAATTCGATTTTCTAGTATCTTATTGAGAATTTTTGCATCCATATTCATCAGGGATATTGGCCTGTGGTTCTCTTTTTTACCGGGTCTCTGTCTGGTTTAGGAATGAAAGTAATACTGGCTTCATAGAATGAGTTTGGAAGTTTTCCTTCCCTTTCTATTTTTTGGAACAGCGTGAGAAGGATAGGTATTATCTCTGCTTTAAACGTCTGGTAGAATTCCCCTGGGAAGCCATCTGGTCCTGGACTCTTATTTGTTGGGAGATTTTTGGCAACTGATTCAATTTCTTCGCTGGTTATGGGTCTGTTCAAGCTTTCTCTTTCCTCCTGATTGAGTTTTGGAAGTGTGTGGGTGTTTAGGAATTTGTCCATTTTTTCCAGGTTGTCCAGTTTGTTGGCATATAATTTTTCATAGTATTCCCTGATAATTGCTTGTAACTCTGAAGGATTGGTTGTAGTAATTCCATTTTCATGCATGATTTTATCTATTTGGGTCATCTCCCTTTTCTTTTTGAGAAGCCTGGCTAGAGGTTTATCAATTTTGGTTATATTTCAAACAACCAACTCTTGGTTTCGTTGATCTGCTCTACAGTTTTTTTTTTAGATTCTATATTGTTTATTTCTGCTCTGATCTTTATTATTTCTCTTCTTCTGCTGGGTTTAGGCTGTCTTTGCTCTTCTGCTTCTATTTCCTTTAGGTGTGCTGTTAGATTTTGTATTTGGGATTTTTCTTGTTTCTGGAGATAGGCCTGGATTGCAATGTATTTTCCTCTCAGGACTGCCTTTGCTGCACCCCAAAGTGTTTGGATTGTTGTATTTTCATTTTCATTTGTTTCCATATATTTCTTAATTTCTTCTCTAATTGCCTGGTTGACCCATTCATTCTTTAGTAGGGTGTTCTTTAACCTCCACGCTTTTGGAGGTTTTTCCAGACTTTTTCCTGTGGTGGATTTCAAGCTTTATAGCATTGTGGTCTGAAAGTATGCATGGTATGATTTCAATTCTTGTATACTTATGAAGGGCTGTTTTGTGACCCAGTATGTGATCTATCTTGGAGAATGTTCCATGTGCACTCGAGAAGAAAGTATATTCTGTAGCTTTGGGATGCAGAGTTCTAAATATATCTGTCAAGTACATCTGATCCAATGTATCAATCAGGGCCCTTGTTTCTTTATTGACCGTGTGTCTAGATGATCTGTCCATTGTTGTGAGTGGGGTATTAAAGTCCCCTGCAATTACCACATTCTTGTCAATAAGGTTGCTTATGTTTGTGAATAATTGTTTTATATATTTGCGGGCTCCCGTATTCGGCGCATAGACATTTATAATTGTTAGTTCTTCTTGATGGATAACCCTGTAATTATTATATAATGCCCTTCTTCATCTCTTGTTACAGCCTTAATTTAAAGTCTAGTTTGTCTGATATAAGTATGGCTACTGCAGCTTTCTTTTGGCTTCAAGTAGCATGACAGTTCTCCATCCCCTTACTTTCAATCTGAAGGTGTCCTCAGGTCTAAAATGAGTCTCTTCTAGACAGCAAATAGATGGGTCTTGTTTTTTTTTTTTTTAATCTATTCTGATACCCTATGTCTTTTGGTTGGCGCATTTAGTACATTTACATTCAGTGTTATTATAGAAAGATATGGGTTTAGAGTCATTGTGATGTCTGTAGGTTTCATGCTTGTAGCAATGTCTCTAGTACTTTGTCTTACAGGATCCCCCTTAGGATCTCTTGTAGGGCTGGTTTAGTGATGATGAATTCCTTCAGTTTTTGTTTGTTTGGGAAGACCTTTTTCTCTCCTTCTATTCTAAATGACAGATTTGCTGGATAGAGGATTCTCGGCTGCATATTTTTTCTGTTCATCACATTGAAGATTTCCTGCCATTCCTTTCTGGCCTGCCAAGTTTCAGTAGAGAGATCCGTCATGAGTCTTATTGGTCTCCTGTTATATGTTAGAGCACGTTTATCCCTAGCTGCTTTCAGAATTTTCTCTTTATCCTTGTATTTTGTCAGTTTCACTATGATATGTCGTGCAGAAGATTGATTCCAGTTACGTCTGAAGGGAGTTCTCTGTGCCTCTTGGATTTCAGTGCCTTTTTCCTTCCCCAGATCGGGGAAGTTCTCAGCTATTATTTCTTCAAGTACACCTTCAGCACCTTTCCCTCTTTCTTCCTCCTCTGGAATACCAAGAATGCGTAGATTATTTCTCTTTAGTGCATCACTTAGTTCTCTAATTTTCCCCTCATACTCCTGGATTTTTTTATCTCTCTTTTTCTCAGCTTCTTCTTTTTCCATAATTTTATCTTCTAGTTCACCTATTCTCTCCTCTGCCTCTTCAATCTGAGCTGTGGTCATCTCCATTTTATTTTGCAGCTCATTAATAGCATTTTTTAGCTCCTCCTGGCTGTTCCTTAGTCCTTTGGTCTCTGTAGCAATAGATTCTCTGCTGTCCTTTATACTGTTTTCAAGCCCAGCGATTAATTTTATGACTATTATTCTAAATTTACTTTCTGTTATATTGTTTAAATCGTTTTTGATCAGTTCGTTAGCTGTCGTTATTTCCTGGAGGTTTTTTTGAGGGGAATTCTTCCATTTCTTCATTTTGGATAGTCCCTGGAGTGGTGAGGACCTGCAGGGCACTTCCCCTGTGCTGTCTTGAATAACTTGCGTTGGTGGGTGGGGCCGCAGTCAGACCTGATGTCTGCCCCCAGCCCACCGCTGGGTCTACAGTCAGACTGTTGTGCACCTTCTCTTCCCCTCTCCTAGGGGTGGGATTCACTGTGGGGTGGCGTGGCCCGTCTGGACTACTTGCACACTGCCAGGCTTGTGGTGTTGGGGATCTGGCGTATTAGCTGGGGTGGATCAGTAAGGTGCACAGGGGCGGGAGGGGCAGGCTCACCTCACTTTTCCTTTGGAGATCTGCTTTGGGAGGGGCCCTCCAGCACCGGGAGTGAGTCAGACCCACTGGAGGGATGGATCCACAGAAGCACAGCGTTGGGTTTGTGTGGTGCAAGCAAGTTCCCTGACGGGAACTGGTTCATTTTGGGATTTTGGCTGGGGGATGGGCGAAGGAGACGGCACTGGCGAGCACCTTTGTTCCCCGCCAAGCTGAGCTGTGTATTCCGGGGCTCCACAACTCTCCCTCCCATTGTCCTCCAGCCCTCCCGCTCTCCTAGCAGATCTGTTAACTTATAACCTTCCAGATGTTAAGTCCTGCTCGCTGTCTGAACACACTCCGTCCGGCCCCTCTTTTGCCAGCCAGACTCGGGGCTCTGCTTTGCCGGCGGGCCGCCCCTCCGCCCTGGTTCCCTCCCGCCAGTGCGTGTAGCGTGCACCGCCTCTCCGCCCTTCCTACCCTCTTGTCTGCGCTTGGCTCCGGAGACTCCATTCTGCTAGTCTTCTGGTGGTTTTCTGGGTTATTTAGGCAGGTGTGGGTGGAATCTAAGTGATCCGCAGGACGCGGTGAGCCCAGCGTCCTCCTACCCCGCCATCTTCCCAGAAGCCTCCGAAAATGCATTTTTTTAAATACACTTCTTGAAAGAACCATTTTAGATTTATGGAAATATTGAGAATATAGTATAGAGTGACCAATATACTGCATGCTAAGTTCTATTAACATTTTATATTAATATGATACATTTTTATAAATAAACAATATGATAGGTCATTATTAACTAAGGTCTATAGTTTACTTAGATTTATTTATTTTCTTAGTTTTACTTAATGCCTTTATTTGGGGGTTCTAGACTACCACATTTATTTGTTTTTGAGTACTTCCTTACTTTTTGGGGTTTTCTTGTATGTAATTTTTTGTTTTTGATTGTTTCCTTATTTTCTGGTATAAGTTACTCCAGACTCATTTTGTATTAGTTCCTTCCCTAGGCCTTGATTTAGCCACTTCTCCAAGGATCCCTGGTTACTGTTACTGGGGATGGTATTAGAAACCCAGTTCTGAAACTAGGTATGCTCATTGCTCCTGAGTTGTTTCTTTTACATCAGCTCATCTGACAGAGCAAAAAAATATATATGTATTTATACTAACTGTATTTATATATCTTAGCTAGGGCTGACATAACAAAAATACCATAGACCAGGTGGCTTAAAAACTGAAATTTATTTTCTCACAGTGCTAGAGGCTAGAAGTTTGAGATCAAGATGCCAGCTTGATGTCAGATTCTGGTGAAACTTTTCTTCCTACTTTGCAGATGGCCATCTTCTTGCTATGTCCTCATATGGCCTTTTCTCAATGTGTTCACATGTAGAGAGAGACAAAGACAGAAAGAGACATTTCTTTCTTCCTTAGAAGGCCACTAATACCATCACAGAGGGCACAACCTTTTGACCTAATCTAACCCTAATTTCTTCTGAAAGGCCCTATATTTAAGTAGTATCACACTGGGGGTTAGAACTCAAAATATTAACTTGGAGAAGAGGACAGTCATTTAGTCTGTGACATTCCACATGTAGGAATGGATTCTAAGGATGTAGGATAATGGTAGATGGATTATAAAGTTGGATCAGGTTGAATTTATTGATATGAGCTCACTAAACAGATTCTGCATTTACTATTATAGCTAGGAGTTAGAAAGAATTCTAACAGTTTGGTTGAATTAGCTGAGAATTGGACCAAAAGGTGGCTCACAGTGAGTGAGTTGGAAATGTTGGACCTGGCTTGGTTTAATGCAGGTAAAGAAGTTCAAAGCTTAAATACATTGGAATGTTAGAGTAGATTTGTCATTTAAGACACACATACCCATGTTGGCAGTGTCAGAAGACATACTTTTAACAAAGACTATAATAATTAAACTTATGAGGAGAGAAGAGCCCTAGCATCTGTGAAGAGCCTGGTGATTGATCTTTTCTATAGGCCAGAGCTTGCAGTGGGAACTGTAATCACTGAATTGGGAAACCTACATACAATGGGAATAATTGGTTTCTAGGATGACAGGGCCAAGTGGCCACACTCAACCAGAAAAGACAGGATGAGCTTGGTGACTGTAATGGACAGTGTTCTGACAAAGTCAAAAGAGCAACCAGAATAGTCTGACTTGCATGGATCTGTGGTGTTGGCTAGTTGATCATGGTGTTCCTGGAAGTGAAATAGATAGGAAATCTACTGAATTCTTAATTTGTATAAACACAAAAGTTCTAGGTGAAGTGAGCATAAGTCTAACATGGATCATAAAAACAGAGCCATAGCTCTTCATTCCAGACACGAGCAAATTTATAGACTCAGAACCATATGAATGAGAGGAAAGCTGTGTTTTCCTGAGAAAGCACCCTGATACACTGACAAAATTTTATAGTTAATCTTTCCTTCAGTCTTCCCAAAGGGATTTCCACTTTCTAAAAGTGGAAATAAGCGCTGAATAGAACATTTGAGTCAAATATGTAATAGCAAGATATTTATTGATTGCTGGTTTGATGGAATTAGTAAATTCACTGATATGATATTGAGTATGGAGGTCTTAATGAATAGGACCACAACATGGAAGTTGTACTAACCCACTGTGAGACACCATTTATTCTTTCCAGGTTTAAGACAAGGCAAAATTGAGCTATCAAATGTAAAAGTAGTTGAGAGAGCTATTCATTAATTAGATCTTCTGTATTTTAAGTTTGAATCCTTGAAGGTCAAGTTTTAACATACATTGGAACACATTAACTATTTTAGTGGAGAATCCTTAACTTCTAACACCCATGAAAATTTAATATATAAGTTATAAGGGGTAGTTAATTAATTCAGGCTTTCCCTCCAGTATTCTATAAGAAACTAAATTAGTGCCCTAGGGCCATTTCCTAAGACAGTATGGAGTGCCAAGTAGCTAAACAGAAAACTACTTAGTAAATTAAAATCACATTTGTAGATAATAATGAAATCAATACCATATCTCATAATGATGAACTTAGACAACTCCTCTTTGGTGAGGAAAATCAGCATCAGACAACAAAAGACTATCAATGCAGCTCTGCAACATTCTGTTGGCTAGTTGGTCTTGTTACTCTTGGTCTGAGTGTTTTCATTGGTTTGTAATCTGGAGGTCCAAATCCTCCCAATTAAGTCATTGTTTCAAACATGCATGGCAGATACTGAGCTCTGCATGTCATTGAGTGGCTAAATACAAGCTCTGCAGCACAAAGACCTTGCTGGCTTGCCTGTTACCAACTGAACTGACGACTGAGATAAAGGACTGGTAGTAATTAGTTAAACTGGAGGGCCTGACTAATAAGCTAATGCTAGAGGCACAGTCTTAGCCACAGATAATTTACTTAACAAACAGCCTGATACCCTATTAACAAATTGGGCCATATGACTCCTAAAAACAATAATGCCTATTGTCTCTTACCTGGGCAAAACCTTGGATTGTTGAGAGCTTTTAATGGGAGTTTTAATTGTACTGGTCAAGTTCCAGTGCTTTATTCTAACGATTAGAGTCTCCCAGTTGGCAGTGTCACAGATTATGGCACTTAAGCATCACCTTTGCTAGCTATGAAACCACGAAGCCTCTTAAATTAAAAGATATTTGTAAATCAAGCTCTCAGGCCCAATGTTGCTTTCAAATTTCAAATGTAGCTCAGATTTGTTATTTCACCATTATAGCCACAAAAACATGACCCCCATCAACCTGAGTGGATATCCACTTGGGAAGACTATCCCAGTTCCATATCTCAGATGATATCAGCCTGGCCTTGGAACCCACTGCTAGAGGTAACATTGCCTCAGGTAACATTGCCCAGCTCAAGTCATCACTGTTGGAAATAACTGCCCCCTGCACCAGAGTCGACTTTACCCCAGACAATTGGACCACTGCCCGGCAACACTCATGGGCTGCCTCTCCTAAGGACTGACAGATTGGACATGGAACATTTATTATTTTTCTTCCTTCAATATTAAGGATTCTATTACATTTCTTGAGCTCACTGTTTTCTTTGCCCATGATCTGGTATATTCCTTATTCTCTGTCAAAACATATACTCTACACTCTCATGCCTAATTGAGGGTTTTGAAGTGGGTGCTTCTATCTTTGATACTCTAAAAAAAAAATAATGGAGCATATTACGTTTATTGTCAGAAGCAACTGCCTCGTATTGATCCACCTCTCAAACCTCTGGGAAGAGGGTTTCTCACTATTGAGAACCTTCTCATATTCCACTCTTCCAACTTTCCACAATGGTTCTCCCACCCATGTCTCTATGATTATCACAATTATTCCTTACCCTTGCTTACAAACAAATACCAGTAACCTTTACGTATCCGTTACTGAATTATCACTTCATGTCCTCCCACTATTTAACTGCTGGACCTGCAAACTTGATCCAAGGAATACAAAAATATATTATTGTCAAGAAAAACATAGCTGATACCTTTATACACTTTACACCTATACCAAGATATTGTTAGAGACCCTAGAAATTTCACATCTGCTTTCTTGACTAATGCCACATAAATAGGGAACTTGGTTATGGGCTGCTGTGTAAAAGGCTCCTTATATTTCTATTTGTTTTTCTCCTTTTTTTCCCCCCCTCATAATGTTTTCTGTACTTGCAGGGTATCTAATATCCTGTTCTCTGGAAGCCTCTTCTATTATTTAGGCCACTCAAATACTCAAAATAATTGAGTTCAAATTTATGTCAATACGTCAGTGGGTCAATTTGTAATATGGACTTTTTTGAAATGCTGTCTTGACCCAGTTTTGAGGTCCTGACTAGAGGCCAGTCAGTTCTTTTTTTTTTTTTTTTCAGCTGATTAAATCTACACACCAACCATTTCCTTTATGGGGCTATCACACACTGGGGCCACTATGCACCTGCCCTAATTGCTTCTAGGACCAGATTTGACACAACTAGGGACAGCCCCTAGGCCCTGGAGTCTGAAAAATTATTCAAATTAGCCAGTCCACAGAGAGCCTTAGAAACATAGCTAACCCAACCCTGAATGCCATATATAAACTGCTCCCTTACAGCTCCAGCTTGCTGTTACCCTGTCCCCAGTTACAACCTCGTATTTGACTTTACTTGCAGCCTTCTCTTGTTTGGATCTGTAAGTAATAAAGAGTTTGACCTTTCATCTACCTGAGTGTCATTCCATTGTGTCTTGCCATCAAAAGAATCATTAAGTTTTATAAAATAACTTGCAGTGTTCCAGACCAACTCTAAGATCTGACACATTAAACCTGTATACCTGTAATAATACCACAAGAGTTGTAATTCTTTTTAGTGGATCCCACACCTACTTTTCTGCTGGTGCCAATAAAGAGGCCAAGGGAGTTTCAGGAAACTTAGCAGCAAAGTAAATATAAGCCTACAAAGGAACTAAAGGCACCAGTTCCACATAGGAGGTAATAAATACAAACGTTTTGATTTTCCACAACATATTAGGCATAGTTCATCAATCTGGAAGCCAATTTAACCTTCAGGAATATTTTACTAAATACTGTCCCTAGGCCCTTACCCAAGACTCTGATTAGACTCAGATATTGGTATTCATTAAAGTTTTCCAAGTGACTCAAACACGATGACAAGTAAAGGAATCATTACTGAGTTACAGGAAGCTAACCCAGGGAAGCAAAGATGCAAGTATAAGTGGATGCTAGGCTAAATAAAAGCAACATGGCAATAGCCAATCAAAACACAGCTGAGAACCACTAAGAGCTAAATATATGATGTGTATCAGAAATTGCTGATTCTCTAAAGATAATATTTTTTCTTCTCCTTCTATCATATAGTGTTGTTTGGTGTTGTCTAGAAAATGATTATTTTCCCAATTCTTTGCATTTAGGACCTGTGTCTAATTCTAAGGGAATGCTACCAAAAAATGGTATGTGGCACTCCTAGGCCAAGGTAATTAACAAGAAGGATGTATCTTTTCCAAAGACTTTCTTCTTTCTTCTGTTGGCCAGATGTCAATGTGCAGCATAACCTTCATTCAAGTATTAAATGTGACATTGTCTGTGTCATCCTGAGTCCATGTCAGAACCTCCTCCAACTTGGAACACTTGTACTAGATTATTCACAAGAAATGTAGTTATATCAAGCGATTAACATGCCATATATATTTATTAGAGCAAATATTATACTCACATATAAGAAATTAGTAATAGGGTGCTGCCATAACAAATCTAAAATACGTAGCCATGGCTTAGTGGTAGGGTAATTGTCAATAAAGCAAAAGAACTAAAGCAGGGTGGAAGTCAATGCTGTTGAGTGATGCTATGGGGAAGCTACTGTCTGTGGGAACTTTGAAGGCAGCCTGTGCCTAAGGAACCTAAAGATTGAGGAGAAATTGTAAAGAACTAGAATGTCATAGCCTGTGTTGGCTGTTATTGGATGTCTATGGCAAGATATTGTAAGAAAAATATGTGCTCAGAAAAGAATTGATTCATTTTCAAACAAGAAAAATTATGGCATTATAGGTGAAACACTCATTATCATATCATTAGTTTGCAAGCTTAATGTCACAGATTTTAAAAAAATAAACATTTTCATGTATTGTAGAGCAGATTTAAAAATATGGAGCTCAAATAACAAAATATGTTTTTAATTTTCTCCGTCAGTTTCATATTTTGATTCATCAATTTGTATTGTTTAAAAGGATTATGGTGAAAGTAATCTATCCCTATAATGGGAAAAATACACATTGTTAAAATTCTGGCAAGAAATATCATACCTTGCAACTGTTTTTTTATCTGACTCAGAGAAATGACTGCCAAGGAACGTAGAAAGGAGTATTTGCTGATTTTTATAAGCCATCTGTTTTTGCATAGAGCTTTGCAATTTATGAAGTATTTTTTATAATCATTTGATATTACAGTTGAGCATGGAATAGAGAGGGCAAGAATTACAGTAATAGGAAAAAAGGGTTGATGCTAGGATTAGAAACATGAGCTTTGGTGTTGGACTGGCTGGATTCTATCCTTGTTCTTCTAGCTCTATGACTTCAAATGAATTACTTCTCTGTCCTCAACTATAAAATGAAGGTACTTTATAGAGCCTCCAGGATTGGTGTAAGGATTAAATGAGATATATACACAAAACATTTAGAAGAATGTCTGACACAGGGAAAACACTCAAAACATTTTAACAATTGTTAGCAATTATGTTCTGAATAATAAAATTGTGATCCAAATAAATTAATTTACTAAAGATTACATAATGAATAAATTTATGTTCTTAGAGTAGACCCAGAATCACCAGACTTCTGATTTAAGGATTTTCTTTCTTCCATAGCACCTGCATTTTGGATAAATTAGCATAAATACTTATTCACTGATTTTCAAACTACGAACTTGTCTAAACTATGCTACTACATACAGACTTGAAAAAGATTTATGTACCACATGAAGAACTATTAGTTGTGCTCACCACTATATGTTTGTTTACATTTCCTGGGCGTATGGAAACTTATTTCCTAGCATTCTTGATAACTGGCCACATGGCTGGCTCTAGTGAATGGACCAAGAGCAGAAGGAAGTCTGTGCATTTAAGAGCTGGTCTGTGCTTTTTCTGGGCTGTATTTCCCCACCACAGAAAGAGTGGATGCATTAGTTGAGATGGAGTGCTTTAATATGGACACAACCTGAATTTCTCAGCAACTTAAGGAGTCCAGTTGCCCTGAAATACCCAGATCCTCAGCCAACTTTGTGTAAAGAAAAAATAAACTTTACTTGGGTTAAGACATTGAACTTTGGGGTCTAGCTGCCATATAACCTAGTCAAATCTTATCTGTTAATTTTCATCATCCACTACTCTTGACACTACTCTCAAATTCCTTCCCTTTAATCAGAGCATACATACTACTATAACTTCTGTCCAATGACCTGCCCTGTGCTCTGGTACTGAAATTGTGATTTCCTAAATATCATATTTCAACCTCTTCATTTTATATAATTGTTGGCCCTTTTTACTCTTTGGTACCCAAATCTCACTGCTTAGTCATTTTCCTCATTTAGGAGGCTTTTTTTTTAACTTCTTCTAATGCATCTTCCTCTCTTATCTTGCTATATAGCTTCCTGAATCTACTCTTTCTATGTTTTCTTCATTATAACTGTTCATATACTTAACTGTTTTCATTGTGAATCATGTAAGCTCTGTGAAGAAAAAAAAAACTGAGTTTTTCTTCGTTCATCAACGTACCCTAAAGACCTATCCTATTGCTGGAAAGTAATTACTTTCTAATTAATATTTGTTGAATGAGTAAATAGTGATTGGATGAATATAAGCATGGAAGCTTCAAAATGTCTTTTGATTTGCATTGATCCAAGTCTGTTTCCTTCCTTATTTTGTAAGCTAGGGTGAAATCACATTATTCATTGTGAATTTCTTTTCAGACATGAGGAAATCGCATTTAGGAACAAAATACTCCAAATGAAATAAGGCAGTGTTTATTAATTAAAGTCTTTTCAGAAATACACACACACACACACACACACACACACACACACACACACACCATGCAGCAAGCAACATTTTGTAACTAACGTCCTAGTTAAGTTTTAATTATTGATTTATTGAGCTCTCTGATGAAATGGATTATTCCTCCATAAGATGAAGGAATAAAATCTATGTAGTTATACAATGGTGTGTGGAAGAGATCCCTCCTGGAGCATTGCACCCTAATGTTTTAAATTCAAGTATCATTCTTACCAAAATATTTAAAGAAATTTAAGAAATGGATGCAAATATATAAAGGAAAATAAGACTCTAGATTTTGTGTTGCAAAGGTTTATATCTCTTTAAAATCTATAACCTTTTGTAGCTAAATCTAAAACCAGTATGTTTCTTGAATCCTTTCAGATGAAAATAGTGACTTGTACATTTTAGAAAGAACTCTTTTAAAATCAATCAAAATCAATATGATACCTAATTTGAAACTATAGTGTATAAGGCTTCTGGGCATAGGATTCTCCCAAGAATGCTCACAGTTCAAAGGAATCCCTTAGGAAAAGGGTGTAGTAATTGGTAAAAAGATGGTAGAGATACATCTGTGATATTAACACTTTTTCTAGTACGAAAAGGAAGCAACTAATTGAAAAAAAATGCTGTGAATTAAAGCCCATTCTACCCTAGGATAACAAATTTAGAGTGGCAGATAAACTGGAAAGTGATTTTCAATTTGCTATATATTACAATTTATGTATGTTAATTTACATACATAAGTAAAGTATGTTAATTTAAAGTATGTTAATCAGTGAACTGAGTTTGACTATCTCTCAGAAAGAGATGCTGCTGCCCTGTGTATATTTTAAGTGAGCAAATGCCCAATTTTCCCACATTTATGAAATCTGTCTTTACTATATAATCATATATGTGAGCGCCATTCTTCACCTAATCATATGATTTGGGGCCAATAAAATATTCCATTTGAACCTCTTGACATGAGGCAGCCAGAGGCCACAGAAACAGCTCTAGAACTAAAGTCAAAATATTTATGTCTAACTTCCTCATTAGATCCTTTGGATCCTTCAATTATTAGTGTCTTAGTATATCATTTAATCTCTGTTAACCCCAGTTTCATCATGTAAAATGGTATAGAAATACTGCCTAGCCTTTTCAAAGGACGTAACGTTTGTGAAAGTTTTAAAGAAACTGTAAAATATTTTAGAAATACTAATATCTATCAATAACTGTCAATGATTAAGTTGACTAAGTTTTTTTCTTTATTTAGACTAATTTGAGTTGACTAAAACATTCCTTTGGTATTTTATATACAGATTAATTAATTATAATTAATTGTGGGAACAAAAATCAACAAGTGGTAAAGCATGCTTGAAAATTTCAAAATATATCTGCTTTATCAACCTGGAGCATCTGTCAGTCAGAAACTTTATTGTTTGATTCCCAGACCTGTGAATCTCCTGAACCAGTGAGGAAGATAGTTCCAAGGCATGTTCTCTTAGTCTTAACTAACAGAGTTTTGTTGTTATTTGTGTTTTTTTGTTAGTTTTTCTTTTTCTTTTGTCAAGCAGAAACATTAAAAAGCAATGGTCTTCTCTTTGTCACCATTATTTCAAAAAATGAAGACATTGGAACATCTTCCTCTTCCCTTAAAAAGGAATATAATCTCAAATTAAAAGAGAGTCTGAACAAATAGTATAGTATGCTTGAGAAAGAAAAGAGGAAAAAGACTATATGACTCAGAGAGAATAGTTAATTTTAAGAGACATGGTGCCACAAGAAGACTGAGTTTTGTAGCATGAAGAGAGCAGGTATCAGAAAAGAGAAAAGCTTCCCACTATTACAGTGATGAAGGGATTCTTTTTGAGATAGGGAGCAAAGTGGGTGAGGCATGAATTGATTTCAGTAACTTATAACCCAATTCTTAACTGTGACTGGCAGAACAATTTAGATTCTACATAGATAAAACCCAAGAAATCCAGCCAGATGTAGGAGTTTGATTACTTTGATCTTTTGGTTAAATTGGGGAACTTTCTTTATCTCATTTCCTCTAAAAAATCTTTTCAAAATAAGATTGCATTAAATAGCTGGTTCTCTTAAAATATATTAAAATTCATTTTTTGTTTACTATATAACTAATACATAATTATAATCTTTCAAAGATAGATAGATGTTTGGATAGATAGATAGATACTCATTATTTGGAGTAGTTACCTCATGTGGTAGAAAAGGTACTGAAATGGAACTCAGGAAACTTGTTCTCTATTCTCAATTACTAATTGATTGACTTTGTATAAGTTACTTGATCTTTCCAGAATATAATTGTCATAGTATGTGCATAATATTCTTCACAGTGGAGACTTTTAATAATTTTTTGTTGAAAAGAACTGAGTTAAATTAAGAAATTCTGAGAGTTAGATATGATTTTTCAAGTTCCTGCTATATCAAAAGTTCTATGATGATTCATTCATTCAGTACTGTGGTTGGCTTTCACTGTATCAGAATATTTGTTAAAAATGTTTAATGCCATTATTTCTTTATCTACTAATTATAGACTCACATGTATTTAGGCTTTCCAAGATGGTTCAGAAAAATGAACTACATACTTTACGTATCTTGAGGACACTAACGTATTTTCTGACTCAGCTCCATTTAGAGCTCTTTTTCCAAGGTCTTTTTAAAAATATATATAATGCAGAAGTAAATACATCCACACGTGAAAACACATACACATGTTTGTATATGTATATAATATATACATGAATATAATGTGTATTCATATATATACCTATACATACATACGCATTTCCTTCCTTAAAATGTGACTTCTCCAGGGGCACCTAGGTGGCTCAGTTGGTTAGGCATCTGACTTTGGCTCAAGTCATGATCTCACGGTTCATGAGTTCAAGCCCCACATTGGGTTCTGTGCTGACAGCTCAGAGCCTGGAGCTTGCTTCAGGTTCTGTTTCTCCCTCTCTCTGTCCCTTCCCTGCTGGTACTCTGTTTCTCTGTCTCTCAGGAAATATATAAACATTAAAAATTTTTTTTTAAATTAAAAATATGACTTCTCCCATATTCTCATATTACATATGAAGATTCTGAGGCAAATAAAAGTTAAGTGATTTCTTAAAGTCACTTAAGCTTATTATTGACAAAACTAAGAACATAACTTATTTATAGGAACCAATCTGCATGCTTTTATGAAGTACCATTTTATTTTTATCTTTTTGTTTTTTATTTTTTTAATGTTTATTTTGAGAGAGAGAGAGAATCCCAAACAGACTCTGTGCTGCCAGCGCAGAGCCCGATGTAAGTCTTGAACCCACAAACTGAGATCATGACCTAAGCTAAAACCAAGAGTCAGGCACTTAACTGACTGAGACACCCAGGTGTCCCAGTACCATTTTATTCCTAAAGAGAATGCTTTTATGTTGCAGATTTGAACAGTCACAGAAGAGCCAGTAAGAACATTAATTTTGTTTAATCATGGCAACATACACTCTATTTTGGATTATAAACAGATTAAGGTTGAAACAGTCTATCAGTTGGCTATTGCTGCATAATGAACCACCTTCAAACTCAGTGGCTTAAAAGAATACCCATTTATGTGATCATAAGTCTATGGTTTGGCAGTTTTGCGTGGGCTAAGCTATGTAGTTCTTTTGGCTTTGACTAGGCTCATTCATGCATCTGTGGTCAGCTGCCAGATTGGCTGGAGGCTGGCTGATTTAAAAGGGCCTCAGCGAGCATGATTTGAAAGTCATTCATGTACTCACATATCTTGCTAGGCTTGTTCACATGATTGTTACAGATTTCCAATAGCAAGAGGGAAAGTACGCAAAATGTTTTGAGGGACACATTTAAAACTGGCCTGTTATATCTTCATATTTTATTGATCGAAACAAGTCATAATGCCAGCCCAGATTTAAGAGATGGAGAAATAGTAGCAAAGTTGCTTTGCAAAAAAGAGTGGTTACAGAAAGGGATAAAGAATTAAAGTCAGTTTTTGCAATTTGGTACGAATAGCATTTTTGTAACTATAGTACCAAATAGGTTTAGTTTCACGGCCTTGCTGAGAAGGGCTTAAATATCAAAATCACAGACCCTTCTTTTTAACAAATTCTGACATATACATACATATACCAAGTCCCGGAATGTATGAAGATCAACCCATGCTGAGAATCCCAAATGACAGTCATTTTGAAAAACAATTTGGCAGTTTCTCATAAAGTCCATTTCATTAGATGTTTATCTAACTGCCAGTTAAAAACTACTATTTTCTGAACCTAAAAAAAAAAAAAAAAAAAATAACTACTGCCATGGTGATAAATGACTATTTTTTTCAAATGTTTATTCTTTTTCTGAGAGAGAGATAGTGACAGTGTGAGCGGGGGAGGGGCAGAGAGAGGGAGACACCGAATCCGAATCCGAAGCAGGCTCCAGCCTCTAAGCTGTCTGCACAGAGCCCAACGTGGGGTTCAGACTCATAAACCACGAGATCGTGACCTGAGCCAAAGTTGGACGCTTAACCAACTGAGGCATCTAGGCACCCTGGTGGTAAATGACTATTGGTACATAAGTGGCTTTTTTTTGTTTGTTTTTGTTTTTTAGTGACTGCCTGTACTAATGGCATCTCTGTCAGAAAGTTACAAAATGTGAACAATTATGATTGTGTTACATGATACAGACAAATGTATACTGTCCTTCATTTCTTTCCTAGCTCTCTTGTTCGCTTAACTTTATGATGTATAAAAATAGGAGAATGGAACCAAAATAAAGCAACTAATTAAGAACTTTTGTCTGGGATAGGGATTGGGCAAACTACTACTTGTGGGCCAATTTTGACTTACTGATATTTTTTGTAAAGCTTTATTGGAACACAGCCATAAGCGTTCGATTTCATATTACCTATGACTGCTTTTGCGTTACAATGACAGAGTTGCATAGTTTTCATACTGACCATATAACCCACAAAGCCTAAAGTATTTACTCTGTCATCCTTTACATAAAACATTTGTTGGCCTGTTAAGTTCATTTGTTCAACAAGCCTCTTGAATAAATTAATTTACCAATAAAAAGACTTTTTCATAATTTATTATGCATTACAAAAACAGATTCAGAGATTCCATGAGTAAATTTGTTCTATAAACAATAAGATGATAGTTTAATAAATGTTATATTCTAAATCAAACCTGGTTAGTCCTTCAGCATGGCAGAATTAGCCCATTGACCCAAAAAGTCAATGATGGAATCAGAACAAAAAACCCAAAAAAGTGATGTTACAAAAATATGGAGCTTATGAATCAAAAAAGAAAATTGGCTTTTGATCTAGGATCATGAAATAAACAAATGCAGAGATTTCTGCAGTTTGGACAGAGTATTTGTAGGTATATTTATGCTTTGTGTGAACAGAACTTAAAATTAATTATAAATACATGTTATAATGAAATAATGGAATAAATTTTCTATCTTATCTCAACTGCTACAATTATTAGGCTAGAGACCATTGGCCAATGTTATCTTATTAGGTAGATTATTTTGCCTTTTACAATGGGACCTTGTTTCTTCTATGTGGTAACATATGGGCTTGATTAATTCTCATCAGAGGAACATGGCATAGCAATGTCCAAACATTCCATTTCCAGAAAATAATTTATACCAATATACAACAAAGGAATTCAATTAAAGAATTTTTTTTCAGTTTTTGCATTTGACTATGTCATGAAACTTCTTGCTTGATATAAATGCTTATTACTTTGAATTATTATTGTCAGAGATTGGAGAAAGCCTGTCTTCCAGGAATCTCATTAAGAAAGGAAAAGTCATAATTGGAAATCCTCATAATTCATCATTTTGAATTAAAAAGAAAAATAACTTCTGGGGATGTAATATAGAGCATGGTGACTGTAGTTAACAATACTGTATATTTAAAAGTTGCTAAGCGAGTAATTGTTAAAAGTTCTCTTCACATGAATAAAAAATTGTAACTATATTGGGTGATGGTTGTTAACTAAACTTACTGGGGTGATCTTTCTGCAGTATATACATACAGATATTCTTCAATTTATGATAGGGCTGCACTGTAATAAATGCATTATAAATTGAAGATATTGTAAGTTGAAAATGCATTTAATATACCTAACCTGCTGAACATCATAGCCTAGACTAGCCTACCTTAAACATACTCAGAACACTTACATTAGTCTACAGTTTGGCAAAACCATCTACTACAAAGCCTATATTATAATAAAGTACTGAATATATCATGTAATTTATTAAATCCTGTACTTAAAGTGAAAAACAGAATGGCTGTATGGGTACAGAATGGTTGTATTAAGTGTATGGGCTGTTTATCCTTGTGATCATGTGGCTAACTGGGAGCTGTGACTCACTACCGCTGCCCAGCATCACGAGAAAGTACTGTACTGCATATTGGTAGCCTGGGCAAAGATCAAAATTCAAAATTCAAAGGATGGTTTCAACTGAATGTGTATTGCCTTCACACCATCAGAAACTTGAAAAACTAAATCGAGCCATCCTAAATTGGGGACTGTCTGTATATCAAATCATTATGTTTTATGCCTTAAACTAATACAAAATTGTATGTCCATTGTATCTCAGTAAAACTGGAAAAAAAGATTTATCCCCCCCCCCCAAAAAAAAGGCCCCCTACTGGAAGAAGTCAGCTTATATTCATTTGCTGTTCTCCTCTAATAATGGAGAATCCCTGCTACTTAGAAGCAGGAAATAGTTCAAGGACAAGGGCCTTGCTGGCAGAAGGCTGAAGAAATGCTGTAATTTCTAATTTTACAAATTTTGTGTTGAGTGGAAAATAAAAAGGAATCTCATCTATTGGTATAAAAAATTATTGTATATGAATCTAATATGGTGGATGACATGTGAAAATTGTCTAATATTAGTGCACTGTTGAATACTGAGGTAAACTCAATGTGGTCATGGTATGTTATTTTGTTTATCAGCTCCAGCATGCTACCATTCTGTTTAGGATATTTGCATGTATATACATGAGTAAGGTGACTCTATAATTATCCTTTTTTTATAAAGCCTTTGCCAAGTTTGTGTCATTATTCTGGCCCATGGAATGAATTGGGCATATTATTTTTCTCTCTGATCTCTGGAATAAATTTCAAAAGTTGGATTCATGAGTTTCTTAAAAATTGGTCAAATTTGCCAATAAAACCTTAGGCTTGGCATTTTCTTTGTGCAAAGATTTTCAACTATGACTAAAATTCTTATAGGGGACCACACATACTTTCTATTTCCTCTGGTTATATTTTGACAAATTGTATTTTGTAGGAGTTTCCAGTTATTCCGAGTTTCCAAAATTATCCTGTAACATCTTTGTTGACATTCTTGTTTTTGAGATGAACCCTAAGGTATGCCACCTAGATTCCCCTTTAGGACTAAAGAACTTGCCTAAGGTGCTGCCATGAGATGACCACTAGCAGGCAGCCCATTTCAGAATTGGCTCAGTAGAAAAGAGATGCTTCAACCATAAAGGGTCATGTACCCTTTATAGGGCATTCTGAATCCACTCACTGATTAGCTTATGGATATAAAGTCATGTCCCCTCATGTGAGCTAGGGACCTTCTAGAGGAGCATCCCAGCTTCAGGTCTCCCCAGAAGGTGCTTGAGGCCTTTGTTAATGCTGCACAGAAGCCTAACTTCTCCTTTAACCCATTGCTGCTTCATTCCCTTCCCTTCCACAGATGATAATCCTAACACTCTTGTAGCCCTCATAATCACCATCTCAGAGTTTACTCCTAAGTATGCCCAACCTGCAAATTTTGGTCCCACAAATGGTCCAAGAAAAGAGATGTTAAGATGAGATTTGTAAACTGTATAACATACTGGTTATCTGTCTGGCATCAAGGATCTAATCACTGGAGGTTGGTTGCCTAATAGTCCAAGGTATGATGGGATCGTCTCATGTCTTATATTCCCTACTACTGAAAAAGAAGAACAATGGCTGGTAACTCTCTTAAGAGTCTAGAAGCAGCATGTTGGACATCTGGGAATAATGATCCAACCCATATATTGGATGCCATGAAAGGCTTTCAGCTCAGAGCGTAGACATAGAATAGAAAGGGCTCCACAGCAGTCCAGACTGCATTACAAGCAGTTTTCTTGCTTGGTCCTTATAACAGTAAATCTGTGGCATTCGGGGTATAATGGTGGGAAAAGATCTTTTTGGACCTTATGGCAAGCCATATGAAACATGAGAGAGTCACAGAGGAGACCCTAAGTTTCTAGGGTATCTACAGTGGAAAATTACATACCTTTTCATACATAAGCTCCTGGTATGTTACTGGGCCTTGGAAGAGATGGGTGTTTGACCTTGGGCACAAAGTAACCATGAAACCAGAACTGCTAATCTGGATTCTGTCAGAAATTACCACGTCAAATGATCAGGCAGGCCCAGCAGAAATCACTGTGAAACGAAAGTGGTACATCCAGGATACAGCATTACCAGGGCCACCTGTCACAAATAAGATGCAGGAGCAGGTATCCAGATCCCCATGTCACTTCTGTCCTGACCCAGAGGGATTAAAGCCTTAAAATAACAAAAGCAAAACTGAAATTTTAAAAGAAACCAAAAGATAAATATCTTTCTGATCTTGAGTCAGGAAACATTCTGAAGATGAAAGTTGGGAAAAATGTCTGTAAGGTTGACGCATTTGAATATTTTAAAAATAAGAATTTCTGTAGACAAAAAGATGCTTTGAAAAGACAGCATAAAGTGACAAATTGTGACAACATGTTTGCAACTTTTAACTAATGGCAGATTGTTATTGAGGTGTGTAAGAAATTTAAAAATTAGGGGCATCTGCGTGGCTCAGTGGATTAAGTGCCCAAATTTGGCTCAGGTCATGATCTCGCAGTTCATGGGTTCAAGCCCCGCTCAGGATCTGTTCTGACAGCTCAGAGTCTGGAGCCTGTTTCAGATTCTGTGACTCCCTCTCTCTCTCTCTTCCTCCCCTCTCACACTTTGTCTCTCTGACTCTCAAAAACAAATAAACATTAATAAAAAATAAATTTAAAAATCAATAGAAAAAAATAATCTTAAAAAAAGTGGGCAAATCACATGAAAAAAGCATTTTAGAGAAAAGAAAACCTATTTGGCCTCAAATCATAAAAGACTCAAACGTCATTATTGTTCACAGAAATGCAAAACAGGCAATATAGTGATGACATTCTATTGGCAGAAAATAACAAGTCTGACAATATTGTTTGGGAGAATGGAGAACCAGCATTTCCTTATCCATTGCTAATTAGGGTGTAAATTTGTACAAATATCTATGAAAAGTTTATCAATGTCTTATAAGTTGATCATCCATATTTCCTACAAACTGGCAACTCATTTCCTAAGTATATCCAAAATCAGCTTTTACATATGTGCACCTGGAGAGATACATAAACATGTCTAAGAAATGTAGTCTTTTAATAGCATAAATTGGGAAAACAAACCTCAAATGTCCATTCTCAAGAATATGGGTAAATACATTATAATATAGTGATGAAATGGAATGATAAGTTACCATTATATAAATGAATTCATATGAATGAATTTTAGCAATGCAATTTTCAGTGCAAATGAGAAGTCTTGAAAGATTTCAACCATAATGACATCCATTTTATAAAGTTTAAAATAAGCCCAGACTAAACAGTTAAACCCAGACTAAACAGTTTATTCTAAGTAATATTTTATTTAGGTATACATGTATATATGATTAAAAAAATAGCTAAGAAATAAAAAATCTGGACTATTGGAGAAGAGGCAGAATATAAGAGAGGAAAGAAACCTGCAGGTGGGATTATTTATTTTTAGTTCTTTGCTCGGGTAGTGGGTTCTCAGATACTCATTTTATATGGAAAATAAATCAGCCAATTCTATTAGTTTTTTTCTTGCTGTGTAATAAGTTACAACAAATTTAGTGGCTTATATATAAAAAAAAACTGTTTGTTAGCTCACTGTTCATTTAAATTAGAAGTTTTGTCCCAGTGTGGCTACTCTTGTCAGAGTGTCAGGAGGCCAAAATCATGTGCCATCTAGGTTGAGTTCCCATGTGCAGGCTCTAGGGAGGGAAAACAAAAAACAAAAAACAAAAACAAAAACAAAAAACCCTGTTTCCCAAATCTTTCTTGATGTGTGTCTATAGGACTTATGTCATCCTTTCCTTGCTAGCTTTTGGTTGAGGGTCCTCTTAGTTACTAGAGGCTGCCTATGTTCCTTGACTCAGAAAGCTATCAAAGATATGCTGAATGCTTCTCAGGCTTGGAGTCTCTAATTTCCTCTTCTGCAGCCAGGTGGAAAATTTGATTTTTAAAAGGCTCATGTAATTAGTTCAGGCCCACCTAGATAATCTCCCTATCTCAAGGTCAGCTGTGCTATATCACGTCACCTAATCACAGGAGTAAAAATCCATGCCATTCACAGTCTGGCAGATTATTCAAGGCTTGTACACCACAGGGAGGGAAATCTGAGGGGCCATTATTCAATTAGCTTCCCACTTCAATAAACCAATAAAATCAACTAACAAGGAGCCAATAATTATGATTAATCCAATATGTGCAGCAAAGTTATACTCTGAGAAAAAAGCAAATAAATAAAAAATAATTTGTCACCTATTTGATTGTCTGAGCCTTTCAGCTAATATTTTATTGAGTTTTAAAGTTTAACTTTTTTTCTTAAGTGTGAGACAGTCTCCTCTGAAAGTTGGCCAAAACTTCTCAAGTAAAAATTACCTTTGCTTTAAATAATTAACTTCTCTGGGCAAGTGTGCTAATATGTAAAATCTGTTGTTATAGCAAATAGTTACTACAAATGTAGCTTCCTGTAAAATATTATGAGTCTAATACTCTAGAGATTTTTCTTTTTTTGAGATTTTTTCTTGATTATCTTTTTAAGTACGTTTAAAGTTATCATGGGCATGAGATGTGGAAATAGTATGAATCTAATTCATCAGTACAACATAGCATTAAAGATATTGAGCTCTGGAGCCTGACTTTCTAAGTTTAAATACTGATTCTTATCAAACTCAAAACTCCCCAAAATAAATAATCTAGTTAAGAAGTGGGCATAAGACATGAATAGACATTTTTCCAAAGAAGACATACAGATGGCTAATAGACACATGAAAAGATGCTCAATTTCACTCATCATCAGGGAAATACAAATCAAAACCATGATGAGATTCCTCCCACCTGTCAGAATGGCTACCATGAACAATTCAGGAAACTGTGTTGGCAAGGATGTGGAGAAAAGGGAACCCTCTTACTTTGTTGGTGGGAATGAAAACTGGTGCGGCCACTGTGGAAAACAGTATACAGGTTCCTCAAAAAATTAAAAATAGAACTACCTTATGAACCAGCAATTACACTACTAGATATTTACCCAAAGGAAACAAAAACATTGATTTGAAGGGACACATGCACCCTGATGTTTATAGCAGCATTATCAACAATAGCCAAACTATGGAAAGAGCCCAAATATCAATCAGCTGATAAATGGATAAAGAAGATGTGGTATATGTATAATGGAATATTACTCAGCCATCAAAAAGAATGATATCTTGCTATTCGCAACAACATGGATGGAACTAAAGAGTATTATGCTAAGCGAAATAAGTCAGAAAAAGACAAATACCATGTGATTTCACTCATGTAAGGAATTTAAGAAACAAAACAGATGAATATAGGGGAATGAAGGGGGAAATGAAGAGAGAGAGAGGCAAACCATAAGACATTCTTAACTATAGAGAACAAACTGAGGGTTGATGGAGGGGAGGTGGCTTAGATGAGAATTAGGAGGGCACTTTTGATGAGCACTGTAAGTGATGAATCACTAAATTCTACTCCTGAAACTAATATTATTCTATATACAAACTAGAATTTAAATAAAATTGAAAAAGGAAAAATAAAAGATAAAAAAAATACTGATTTTGTCACTTATTAGTTAGGTGGCTTTGGACAAGGCATTTAATTTTCCTATGTCTAAGATTTCTTGTTTACAAAATGGCAAAATGTTTTATTTTCTGAGGGATGACATTGATACTGCATTAAAGTAATATAACAAGTCATATAAACTTTATAAATATTAGCTATAAGATTATGCTCATAGTCATTTTCATCATAAAGATTTATTTATTTAGAAGTATCCTAGTGCACATGACACTAATCTTCAGTTATCTATTCCTTTAGCCTTTTCAAAAAATGCAAAACAAAAGATAGCTTACTCAGTGTTTTATAATGTTAATTATATCAATTGTCCCTTTTATCATTTTTAAATATTTGCATGCTATTAAATATATGTCATTTTTTATTTTGACTCTCTGTGGCTAAAAACCCCTTTCATTTTCCATTTCTTCAAATGACTTGAACCTCCTTAGTTGCTGTCTAATGTTCTTAAAGTAAATCCACTGAGGTTTTGCCAAGTCCTTTCTGCTTTTTATACTTTTTGAGACTTTTTTCATTGATGTTATATATGTGAACTGACAGGCTATTTGTTGCAGTCTTACTCATTTTTCTATCAATGGCTTATTCTTTATTAAAAGGGAATGGGAAATTGAATGAACTTGTTAAACATTTTCATTTTGTTTGCCTTTTATACCTCCTTTTATGGAGGAGATTTTAGTACACTTCTCATTTTAGTCTTATAAGATATTTTGATAAAATTCCACATCACTTTATAGTAAAACATGAAAGAGAACACTTCACCATTGAAGAAGTCAGCGTTTTTATAAATCCTTGTGCCTTGATTTTTGAACGTTTTGTGAACCCAGAGTGGGTTAGTTACAACACAGTGATGTGTTTCTTTTTTTTGTCAGGAACTGCCAATATGACAACTCAAGGAAGTAAATGGTAAAATGAGAATTAGAGAAACCAAGCCAATTTCCTCTATGAAATTACATGCCATATGCTCAACATTTAGGTCAAAAAATGTGATTTAAAAATAATGAAAACAAAAGAAATGAATCTCATTTATGCTAATGAATTCTCGTAAAAGTAACCAAGTAAATATAAAATAGAAAACATCCATTACTGGAGTTCTTTCTTTTTGAGATAAACACTGAGGTTCCAATTCTAGGATTTTAGAATTAGAAAGCAAGTTACCTTTTATAGACATTTGCTTAGGATTCATTGCTGAAGGTAGAGTTTGGTGCTCTATGTGGTACTCAACCCTTGAGAAATGGATGTACATGCCTGAAGGATGCAGATGTGATGGAAAGGTCAGGGTCATTTGGGTTTGAAGGAGACCTCAGTGATGACAAACAGTAGAACTCTGCCATTTCTATTAAGGGCTGGGTGTGGAGAAGGATGTTGCCCAAATGGGTTGTGGGACATTGGCAGGTGGGAGATAGAAAGGAAGTACAGAGAGTCTTGGAGGGTTTCTAGAGTAGAAATTACCTTTGTCAATATATTAACAGAACTAAGTGGAATACACATTGGTGGAAACATATTAGTATTTAGAAATAGGGATCATCTGTAGATAAGCTGGTAGAGTCAAGTAGTAATGACCAACCCTAATCCTTTAAGAGGAGTATATAAACTGATTAATCCATTGCTACTGATGCCATCTCAGTTTTTTGATGCTAAATGACACAGGCAGAAAAAAATAAGGGAATGGATCTGCGAATAGATTTTCTTTCATAGTGTCTTCAAATTAATCCCAGTCCAGTAAGCTAGAAGAGAAAAAAAAAATCGTTCCTTGGTAGTCAGATTTAAAAAAAAAAAAAGTTGTTTTTTTGTTTTTTTTTTTTGAACTTGTAAAACACTGAAAGGTTGTCATGCCTGGGAAAGTGTTGAGAAAAACCTCTCGGGCAATGTTGTCTAATAGAAGGATAATGAGAGTAACAAAAGTGATCCATATGTTTAATTTGAAATTTTCTAGTAGTCCCATTAAAAGAGTAAAACAAAACAGATGAAAATAAAATTTTAAAATGTTTATTTTTGAGAGAAAGAGAACACAAGCAGGGGAGGGGCAGAGAGAGAGGGAGACGCAGAATCTGGAGCAGGCCCCAGGCTCTGAGCTGTCAGCACAGAGCCCAATGTGGGACTGGAACTCACGGAACAGAGAGATCATGACCTGAGCCAAAGTGGGATGCTTAACCGACTGAGCCACCCTGGGGCTCCAGAAAATAATTTTTACTTTATATTTTATTTATCCCAACATGTAAAGATATTATCATTTCGAAAGGTAATCAATATAAATTATTGCTGATGTATTTTACCTTCATATTTGTATTAAGTTTTTGAAATCTTGTGCGCAGTTTACCTTTATAGCACATATCAATTTGGATTAGCACACTCAGATGGTCAAGAACCACATGTATTGACAATTTATCTCTAGGCAATAACCAGCTCATTTTATATGTGGAATTGATGGCACAAAGAAAAAAAGAGATTTTGCCATGGCTACTGTTAGCCGGTCACTGGCTTAGGCAGAGCTAAGCATCTAGTTTTTTCCTACACTTCCCAGCAAATTAAACATACTAGATGAGGGCACCTGGGTGGCTGTCGGTTAAACATCCAACTTCGACTCAGGTCATGATCTTGTGTTTTGTAGGTTCGAGCCCGGCGTCGGGCTCTGTAGTAACAGCTCAGAGCGCTGGAGCCTGCTTTGGCTTCTGTGTCTCCCTCTCTCTCTGCTCCTCCCCTGTTCACACTCTGTCTCTTACTCAAAAATAAATAAACATTAAACACACTAGATGAATTGGAAAAATACTATATTTTGTCATCATATGTTTGCATTGACAGAGTAAAAACATTTTTTAAAAACAGAAATTATTTAACTCAGGATGGTCAGAAAAGTAACAACTACATTTTGTAGACAGAAAGCTATTTTATTTGCAGACAGACACAAAGTGACATAACATAAAGATTTCACTAGTGATATAATTTATATATAAAGTATATTTTAGTAAATCCTGAAAGTATTTCATTCACTCACTTTTACCAACATACTACATAAGATAACAGATTTAATCTTCCATTATTGAAATGTTGTCTTAACCTAGGGGATATTTCAAGCAAGACTCTGAGTATTAAAGAGCAGAAATCATTTCAACTGAATTTAATAAAGAAGGTGAACATTACTTGCTGTATGATCAGGTTTTATGACATGTGTAGGATGCCAATATTAGTATCTGGCACTTTATAGCTTATATGACACTTGGACAATTTTTCTGCCTATTCAAAGGGATAGATACTCAGGTAGAATCTCTTTTGGCCCCATCCTCCTTATTTAATATGTCATGTGAGGTCATTACACAGAGAGCCAGGCATTTTCCCTTACCTATACTGTTAGATTCTTCATGACAGTGATTGTTTCTTATTATAGGAGTGCAGATGCTAGAATATTTAGCCATAGAAACACTTTTATTTTTTTTTAATTTTTTTTAACGTTTATTTATTTTTGAGACAGAGAGAGACAGAGCGTGAACGGGGGAGGGTCACAGAGAGAGGGAGACACAGAATCTGAAACAGGCTGCAGGCTCTGAGCTGTCAGCACAGAGCCCAACGCGGGGCTTGAACCCACAGACCGTGAGATCATGACCTGAGCCGAAGTCGGACGCTTAACCGACCAAGCCACCCAGGCGCCCCAGAAACACACTTTTAAACAAACCAAAAAAATCATTATAGATAATACAACAACCCTATAGAAGGTGAGGATGGGTCATATTTATAAACAGTAGATGAACAACACACAAAACTAAACACTGATGAACTGTATAAAGTAAATAATTGTCCACAATTATCTATGCTAATTTCTTTCTCAGATTTAGAATTATATTGTTTGTACTTCATATTCTTTACTCAGCTTTTAAAAAGTATTTGAAAGTGATTTTGCATATTTTTTCAAGTGTTGTCCTTGTTTGTTTTTCTTGTATAAATATATTTTCAATTGTGTTTTGTATTATTTGGCATATATTTCTGCCTGGGTTTGATTTTTATGTTTAGAGGGATAGGGAAGGCTAGAAAGTTTTGAAATTAACTTTGCCCACAACACACCGTGTCCATAAAAAGCACTGCAAACAGATCAGATAATAAGAAATGGATTGGCCCTCATCAAGAATATTTAAAAAAAAATTATTCTATTTATTTTTTTTCACTTTCTCAAACACCTTAACATTTAATAATGTAGAACTACTGGCAATGAATATACTGGAAAACAATATAATTATTTCAATATTAGGCTCTGTTCTATTTTATTTTTTATAATACTTTTTTTTTTCCACAAAACTGGAGACATTAGGCACCTAGAGACCCAGTTTTTTTTTTTTTAATTTTTTAACATTTATTTATTTTTGACACAGAGAGAGACAGAGCATGAACGGGGGAGAGTCAGAGAGAGGGAGACACAGAATCTGAAACAGGCTCCAGGCTCTGAGCTGTCAGCACAGAGCCCGATGCGGGGCTTGAACTCACTGACCGCGAGATCATGACCTGAGCCGAAGTTGGACGCTCAATCGACTGAGCCACCCAGGCGCCCTGAGACCCAGTTTTGATCCTGTTTATAGTAACAAGACTCTTTTAAACTAGGAGATCCCTGTGGCTCTACCTTTAATCCTTTGGGGAATTTTGTTTGGTTCTTTACTTTTGTACTGATTTCCAAATTGTGCTTTTGTCCTGACTTATACTAGCAAAAATCAACAACCTAACCCCCAATAATACAGCAGCTGTCATTAAAACTTACTGATAAGACATTGTTTTGATGAGTTTAAAGGGACAGCAACTTAATTTTCTTTTATTTCATGATTGCCCCATGGAGAAATTCTATAAAACTGAAAAATTTCATTTTCACGAATCTTGGCAATGCTCTGTTATTTTCCTAATTTTAATGAGTGTGTTTAAATCCACAAGATATCCGGAACATTTCTCAAATCCTCCTCATCCCATGATCTACTGCCTCAGAGTTCTGCTTTCCCTGTTGTCTACATATGTTTTTCCATTCATGGTTTGTGACTATTTGAGATGGAAGAGTGAGTACTTATTGGGTGTGTCCCATTCTTCTTCCATATAATGCTGTATAATACACTGTGAGGAAGGTAGCCCTTTCTCAAGTTTACACGTAGAGAACACGTCACATTTTCAGAGCTTAGTAACTTGCCACAGCTATCACGAGCTTTCACCATCTCTGTCACTCTCACCTGTACACCCTCTCTATCCTGGATGTTTGCAATAGACTTATCTCCACAGAATCTAAGTTTAAAACTTTAAAATATAAGCCAGAGAAAATAACTATTCTTCTCAAATCCCTTCAATGACTTCATATCTCACCAATAGCCAAAAGCCAAAATCTTTACAGTGATCTTCATGATCTGGCCCCTTACCCCCTTCCTAAGTTCATATCCTACCACTTTTTTTAAATTGCTAACAGATATCCTGAGACTACTGGAGGCCTGACATTGGAGAGCTCACATGCATACACAGAGCCAAAAATGTATAAAAACTTGTAATTGGTGGTAGAGTTTACTAGTTATCCATGGTTAAATAACATATTACTTGAAGACTGAATGGCTTCAAACAATAGTTGTTCATTATCTCTCACAGTTTTTGTGGAGAAATTAATGAGCAGTGTGGCTGAGATGCTTTGGCAAGGGGGATCTCTCATGGCATTGCACTTGCAGTTACGTGTTGGCCAGTGTTGCAGTCATTTAAAGGCTTGATGGAGACTAGAGGATTTACCTTCAATGAGGATTGCACACATAGTTGGGGAATTGGTGCTGGCTGTTGTCAAAAGGTCTTACTTTACTACCAGATGATCTTCTCCACAAGACTGCTGGAACTTCCTCACTACATGGTGACAGGCTTCCCCCAGGGTGAGTGATCCATGAGGCCCATGTGGAAGATGTTGTGTCTTTTAGATGCTGCCTTAAAACTTTCACATGGTTGTTTTTATATTATTCTATTAGTGGTACAAATAAACCTTGATTCATTGTGGGAGGGCATGAGTACTAGGAAGCTAGAATCATTAGGAATCAACTTTGCAGCTGGCTACCACACATAAGTTGAGTCTTGGATAAAACTGCGTATGAAACTTTGAACTGTTTCTGTTAATCTAATTTGGGTTGATTCTTATGTCAGTTCCAACACATTGAATCCTAATTGGTACAGTGGAGTCCTAATTGATTCATTAATTGGGTAGTTTAAGAGCTTTCAATCACAGGATTAATTTAAACAACAGATTATTAAAAATAGGGAGATCTTTAAGGGTTCATCCTTATAAATATGAAATAAGAGGTGACTAACTATTAATCATTTCATAACCTTCAGGGTAGATTTATTTTGCCTGAACTGTGAAAACTGATACAGCATGACTTACAGTAACTAAACATACTAAATTTTTGTTGGGCTGCACTCTTGGAAAGATAGTTGTTCCTCAGGTTACATGATGGCAAAAGTTGGAATGCAACTTTATGGCTAAGTTATATTAGTTCTCATAGAATGTTAAGTTTTGAAGTAGCTTTTGAGAATGCTTATTCTTATGTAAGTAAATATCTCTTGTTGGCATGGAGAGTGGAGGCTTGATTTTTTCATTTCTCTGCTGCTTTTGGTTAGGCATTATGTTATAAACTAGTTATTCTACTGTCATGAATCTTGTAAGACCTGTCTCTACTCTGATTCAACATTGTTTTATCACCTAAGGCAAAGAAGATGATTTTTAGTGACTTTTTAGCATAATATTCGGTTTTCCTGTAAAGTTGTATCTATTCCTTAATAAATGTCCTCTCTTTACACATCAAAGAGAATATCATAAAACTTATTATGAAGCAGATATGAATTGCAAAGAAAAAGAAAAAAAGGAAAAAAGAGAAAAAATGATTTACTTAATATTCAACATTTTTAATTTTTTTATTTATTATTTTTTATTTTTTAGGAACTTATTTTCAGACTGTTCACAACTAAATAAGCAAAACCTTGTTAATTACTCTGGCATGAACACTTAGGTACTGAGATTTAAGTCATCTAGTTGGAAGGAATATTTTAAAAGTATTAATTTTAAGAATGTGATATCATTGTTAAAATTCTTTTGCAAACATTTCAAGTATGATAAGGTATATAATAAGGTAATAATTGGAAACCTCATAAAAATAAAATGAGCCTTAACTACTCCTCTCTCTATTCAATTTTATTTTTCTTTTTCCTCAAATCTCTATATTTGGTATACTCCTTTATGCATTTAATTTGCTTGCTTTTGTAAATGCAATTAAGATTTTGGCAAATTTACAAAAGAGGCTAAGAAATTGCTGTGAAAACAAAGGCGGACATAAAGAAATAGCCATTTTGGTAAATTTGATAGCAAAAGTACTAAAATCTATCAAGCTCTTCTTCGAAAAAAATGGATAGGAGAATGTGAGAGGTGCCTTCAGCCAGCTCTAATTGAAGATGTACATAAAACAAAGAAGCTGGAAGCCATCATTATGACTCTTTTTATGTAGCAGCAAACAAATACATTGGCAGTAAATAAACAAGGGCATATGTATGTGAAAGATAAGATATACATGAGCATTTTCTAGAATTTGTGTAGAAAGAAATAGTAAGAAAGAAAAGGGATATTTAACACAATTTAGAGATAACAATAATTTTGTTAGGAATTATATTTACAGCAATAGCCCTTGACAAGATTATGTAGCTGATGAATTTTTGACCTGTATGCATCTTTCTGTCAAGCTTTTACCTGTAGATCCGTCGTTCTCCTTGTGATTTCTCAGAATTACAACTAGACATGATTTACCACTTTCACTTAGAGCCAGATGAAGGAGAGAGTCAGCCATTTAACATTAGGGCCATTTAACAATAATAAGGTGCTAAGACATGGATGGTAATGTAATTGGATGAAGAAATTGTATTTATGAATACTCCTGTAAGGGACAATTCTGAACAGTGAACTTGAATCTTATATTAATTGCCTTCTGGCAAATGTGATTCCAGTGACCACTGGGCTTTTGCTTACATGAAACAAAAGGGAGATATGAAAGCTTCAGGCTAGTACCAAATGTCTTTGAACAATGGTGTGAGGCAAACTCTTGTATTCTTTTCCCTTCTCCCACATGACATTCAAACTCTCCTATAACTAAATATTTAAAATATATTTAAAGAACTTCAGTTTAAAGTGGTTCCAAATTTTAGCCTGCTTGTTGGGCTGTCATATTTAGTTCAAAGTTGTCTAATTTTGTGGCTAAGCATTCCCTTCATGCTCTACATCTGGCACTTGATGCCCTCATTTCCCTGTTTCTTTTTTTCCTTTCTTTTTTTAAATTTTTTTCAATGTTTATTTATTTTTGAGAGAGAGAGAGAGAGAGAGAGAGAGAGAGAGAGAGAGCGAGCAGGGGAGGGGCAGTGAGAGAGGGAGAGACAGAATCTGAAGCAGGCTCCAGGCTCTGACCTGTCAGCACAGAGCCCGATGCAGGGCTCAAACTCATGAACCATGAGATCATGACTTGAGCAGAAGTCTGAGGCTTATCTAGCTAAGCCACCCAGATGCTCCTCCCTGTTTCATTTTGTCTCCTTAGCACTCATCCTAATGTACTTTGTACTATCACTAAGTTTCAACCTAGATGACATTTTCTATGAAAAACCTTCCTTGAGTTGGCTAATTGCCTCTACTATTTGATCCTCTTTTTGACCTTTAGTACATTGGGCTTCTCCTTATCAAAACCCTTGTCATCTTGTGGGAGTAAATTCTAATTTTACTGTCTAACTGCCTTTCTGAATCATATACCTGGTGAGGGCATATTTTATCATTTCTACCTTGTTCACTATTTTATACAAATATTAATATGGTAATTCTGCCTTTAATATATTTTAATCAAAGAAATGAATTATTGATTCCAAACAACTGATGCTGTTAAATCTTCCTGGCATGAGCTTTTAGATTTGATATTTTGGAAATTCACAATCTGTTCAGATTGCTTATTGGTTCTCTCCTGTGGCTACTATGGAAATATGCATCCAAGTTGCTGCCTATAAGAGGGTTAACTCCACCCTGGAAATGCCTAGCTGTATCTCCTTTAAGTTTGGCCATCTGTAAGTCTTCCCTTTTTCTTTGCCATCTGAGTGATGTCATTTAGATGGCCATGATCAGGTGAGGGCTTAGGACAGAGGTTTTTAATATGGAGTTTATGAAAATCTTTTCAATTGTAGACAAAGGAATACCAAAGGATGACATTTCTTGATGATGACAAATTTCTGCCACCATTCCAACCAAAAGGAGTACCTTAGCTTCATATGATGCACTGTAGTTCACTAGGACACCACCCTGAGATTTGAGGCTCTTGTATGGAATAATCCCTTTGTGTACATTCCTCAAGAATCTGTGACAAGGGTAGACATCTAGTTGAGGACTAAAGATCTTAGATTTTACTTGTTTCTTTCAGTTTATTTTTTGCCATAATGATAGGACTAATACTAACCACATCACAAGGAGCAATATTAATTAAGACAAAAATAAACAATAGGAATAAAAAATCCCAGGATGACAAATTTAAGGAAGGGCAATCATGAGACTGTAAGCCCAAAGAGCAGTCCATGATTATGGCTATCATGATTTTTTTTTATATTTTAACTTTTTTAATGTTTATTTTTGAGAAAGAGAGAGACAAAGTGTGAACAGGGGAGGGGCAGATAGAGAAGGAGACACAGAATCCAAACCCAGTTCCAGGCTCTGGGCTGTCAGCACAGAGCCTGACATGGGGCTTGAACTCACGTACTGTGAGATCATGACCTGAGCCAAAGTCTGATGCTTAACCTACTGACCCACCCAGGTACCCCTATCATGGTTTGAACTAATAGAAAATCCAGGGAAAGGAAAACATATTTACTGAAGGAACTGATAGTTATATGCATAACATTCTACTAGAGTGACGAGAGTGGAGAGTGGCTTCACTGGAAGACCTGTAGATTTATACCCCTTAGTCATGTTTTTAGATGAGATACTTTCTAAGAACAATGGGCGTTCTTAGACAAAAGCCTTTTATTTTTTCCATTTAGAGAGTTAAGGCAAAAGTTTTGGTAAATGTGGTAGGGTCTTAGAGATTGGTGATGATGATGATGACGACGACGACGATGACGATGATGATGATGATGATGATGACGACTGATAACAATAAGAGTTTAACAGGTGCCAGGGATTTTATCAAGTGGTTTATGTGATTTATCTAATTTAATTTTAAGGACAACTTTCTGAAGAAAGATTATTATTAATCTCATTTACAAATAAGTAAATTTAGTTACAGAGAGGTTAGATTACTAACCTAAAAACAAGGGCAGGAACAGAATTTTAAAGTGAGACTCCAGAGACCAATCTCTTAGGCACACAGATGTGAAGAAAAGAACATTGTAAATAAAGAAATATCATGAACAAATACCGAGAGTTATGAGATAAGAATTTTTGCTGTGAACAGAGATTGTATAAATTTAGCAGGAGCATAAGGATGGGAGAAGTGCAGGGGTGCCTGGGTGGCTCAGTTGGTTAAGCATCCAACTTTGGCTCAGGTCATGATCTCATGCCTATGAGTTGGAGCCCTGCATCAGGTTTTGTGCTGACAGCTCAGATACTGGAACCTGTTTCAGAGTCTGCATCTCCCTCTCTTGCTCTGTCCTTCCCCCGCTCATTCTCTCTCTCTCTCTCTCTCTCTCTCTCTCTCTCTCTCTCTCTCTCTCTCTCATAAACATTAAAAAAAGGGGGGGGGGAGAAGAGCAGTGGTAAATCAACTTGAAAATACAGCTTTAGACCAGTTGAGGAGGACTTGTCATACTAAACAATTTGTACTTATTGTTGTGGGTGTAGATGTGAGAAGAAATGCTCCAAAGGAAAACATAAATTGAGAAATTACCAATGCTAATAGTATTACCAAGTCTAGTAGTCCTCAGAAAGGCAAATAACTATTGGTGAGAGAGGGAGACTTTTACATTTTCTGAGACCATTATGAAGAACAGAGTCAACATTGCTTTTCTTAACATTTCAAAAATAGAGAGAACTTCAGAATAATAAAACTAGAAGTACAAAGTTCAAAGATAGTTAGGGCTATCATAACAGTAACTCCTTAGGTTCTCATAAGGTAAAATCTCTTTAAATATTTTGTTAGAAAAATGTTGTGACAGACTTTGAAATGGGCAAAAAGATCATTGGGTGTCTTTTCAATAAAATGTTGGCCATTGTCTAGTGGATTCCTCTGGGGTTATCTTATTATATATGGATCTGTACCTTTAATTCTCCTTGAGATATTTTATACCTTTATAAATTGTAGAAACTGATAGTACTAGAAATGATTATTATATGTAGAAATGCAGTTGAATTTTGTCTGGTGGTGATATTTTGTATATGTTGAATAATATTGCACCATTCAATAAAGTCATTTCAGTTTTCCTGATTTCATTTGTGTCTGTTCTTTGAATTCTTCTTTAATTATTATTTTTTTACATCTTCCTGGCTCCCTTATTAATTAATATGATAAATTTGTTATGTTTACATTTTATATTTGCATAAATCATTATTTTTCTTAAAAATGTCCTTTAACATTTCTAATTACAGTTGGCCCTTGAGCATGAGGGTTAGAGGTGTTGAACCCTCACATAGTTGAACACCCATGTATAACTTTCAACTTCCCCTAAACTTAACTACTATTTGCCTACTATTGCCTGGAAGGCTTACCACTAACATAACAGTTGATTAACACATATTTTGTATGTTATATGTATTATACACTGTACCCTTACAATATAATAGGCTGAAGAAAATACAGTGTTATTAAGAAAATCATAAGGAAGAGAAAATACTGCACTATATTTTTTAAAAAATCGCATATTAGTGGACCCACACAGTTCAAACCTGTGTTTTTAAAGGGTCAACTGTATTTAATCTCTAGATTAATCTCTATATCAGTGTTGAAAATTTGCTTACTCTTTATAGTATTGCTCTTGTTATTGATATTATTATGGGTTTATTTACCCATAATGCTTATCAGTAGGACATTTAAATTGAATTGAAAATAATGACAATATTGAAATAGTTAATGTTCATTGTACATTGGTTTCAGGGATATTTTCATTCATTATCTCATTTCATTTTCACAAAATACAATGGAGTAAATACTATTATTAGAATACTTATTTTACACATAAAGAAAATAATGTTTAAAGAATTCAATAACACTGTGTAACAAATAAATGAGAATCAGGATTCACACGCAACTCTTGCTAAGTAAGTGTTGGGCTTTAACAACCAGACCACATCCTTTTTTGAACTTATTCTATGAGGCCCAGTCTCAGTTCCAACATGAATTATGGAACATAGTCTGACAATAAAAATGAATTCAAAATAACTTGTTATATCCTCTTGATTTACTCAATACATACATAAGCCCATTACAATAAACTAATGTGGTTGAGTCAGATAAATAATTCAAACTAGCTTAAATGAAAAAAAAATAAAGGTGAAAGAAATTTTTGCTTATTACACTGAAAAGTCAGTGGAGTCAACTGGTCCATTTAATGAACCAGCTGAAAGAGCTAAAATAATATTTTGAGGGTTTTCTCTTCATTTCTTGCCTCAGTTTCTCTGCTCAGTGTTATCCTCTCCAAATTAAGAAGGATAGCTCCATGCCCCCAGGAGATGATTGCAGGTAGCTCGAGGTTACATGTCTTTATAATTTATAATCTAGAAAAGGGAAAAGCATCTTTGCTGATAGTTCCATTAGAACAATCCAAAGGAGGCTTACTACAATATATTCCACCACCGGACTAGATTGTGTAAAATATTTCTGTTGTATTTCCAGTTTATTCAAATTACTTGAGTATTTTTTTCTAAACATTGGCCCACAGATGTGCATAACAGCAGTCTCTTGTTCTTCTATTCCTCCATTTTCTCCTATTTTCTTTTAATTCTGTATGGCAATATTTCAAATAACCATCTAATGATAGAAATTTCAATGAAGAGTGAAACAGGAAAAATATGAAGGCAAAACCAGTAAAAAATTAACACATAGGAACCTGTTCTACTTTGTTTTTTAAGTAAGGGGGATGGATACTTTGAGATTCTGTTTCTCTTAAAGTTTACATCTAAGAATAAAGGTCAAAGATGGTATGGTACAAACTGAAAAACATTAGAGAGAGAGCATTTAGATGGTTTGGACTTGAGAGGTGGCATTAGGAGCTGTGTTGACAAATCAAGGTTCTGCATTTTAACTTAATCTATTCAAATTAGTTCATTTTACTTTAAACTCTTTTTTATGACTCTACCCTTACCTACATTTCCAATATCAAAAGAATATCCAAAGTGTGATGTAGGTTGAGTTAATTAGCTCTAGTTCAATGTCATAATAGGTTAATTGTCACCTCCCTATACTTTCAGCTCACACCCTTAAGTATCAATAAATATTTTAGCATTTGTAGTTTCCTGAACAAATTGTTGTCTGAATTAGATGATGTGAGGCTTATATATTTGTATTTCTTCTGAGCTTAAAATATGGTGGCCTAAGTTATTTCTCCTCACAGGGAACCCTTAAAGACTTTGGATTAGGTAAGTAGTGTGATCAGTGAGCTATTTTAGGCAAAATAATCTTGTATTTTTAGGAAGAATGCACTGGAGAAGCAGAGGCTTGATGTTAGGAAAACTAGTTAGGAGACAACATCAATAATGGATAAGAGGGCATGTTATTTGCACTTTTATTTTTTCAGGGAGACTAGAAAAGAGGGGATCAATATAAGAGATGTATTGCAAGTAAAGTTGACAAGACTAGACAAGTAACTAAATGCGATTTGGGTAGCAAGTAAGTCAAAGACAGTTTTCAAATTTTGAGGTTGGGTGACAAGGATAGATGGTGGTTCTTCTCATTTTGACACGAAACACGGCTCCCTATCTCAGTCTTTGTAGAATCTAAAATATAAGTATTGAGTGACATTCTCTAGCAGAGTTAAAATTGGGCACTTCTGTGTATAAAATTCTCATGAGTTTCTATTACTTAGGAAAAAGAATGTGTCTTATTTTGATAGCAGATCTGTGGCCAGGAGTTAAACATACACACACAGCATTAATGCAAATAGAAGCAGCATGAATTAACAGCAGGATAACTTTATGAACAAGATTTTTAGTACATTTTTGTTTGAAAGCACTAATAAATCAGTTTTGTAGAAAACCTTTGCCCTGATACAACAGTTACCCTCAAGGTAATGAAGATGGTTTCCTCATTTATTACTTGTCTAAGTTTTAACCTTTGTAACTTCCCCTGAGTCAGCTTACAATTTGGGTTTTAGTGTGATGATTTCTGTATCATATTATTAAATATTCTGCATAAAATATACTTGTACTCAGTATCCCGTAATGCCATTTTAGCTAGTGGTTTCATTTTTGTTTGTTTTTTGTTCATTTATTTTTCACTCAGTCTTTCTTTAAATCTGAAATTAAGGTTTTTAGAAGTAAAAGAACAAAAGGACATTTTTTTCCCCTTTTGGCTCTTTAGGATACTACAATATTTCTCTGTTGGTAGGGAAAGGAAAAAAAATGTACTTTTTTGTAGAAATGAGGGCCAATTCTCAGATTCAGGCTTCAATCTGTAGGTAGTTGCTCACCATGACCTTGTAATTGACCTTTGATCTATGAATTGACCTTTGATCTATGTATGGGGCCAGGGAACTATCTTTGAAACAATTAAATTAGCTGTAACTATAAGGTAAAATATAGATGCTGTAGTTAGATAACTCAAGCAAAAACTGATTATCTCAGGTGAACTAGCCTAAATTAGCAATCTTTCAATTAATTTTGTTTTCATAACTCTGGATTATTTTAGTCAATTGATCTAAGAATACTGTAAAACCAACAGTGATGATAGTTGCCACATATTGAGAGCTTACTGTTTTCCCTACTCTATGTTTAGCAATTTATGTACATTATCTTGCTTAATGCATATAATTACTTAAGAGTTTAGTATTATCTTTCATGTTGACATTTGAAGTGACTAAGGCTCAGAGAAATGAACTTGCTCATGGATATATAATTTTCAAGAAGCAGAGCTATTTTATGTGATGTCAAAGGCTATGCCCTTAACCACTGTAGCAAAATTACTTGATAATGCCTTTATTTTTCTTATTACCATGAGTGTCCAAATTTATACTTTAAATGAGGTTTAAATGCCTTGATTTATTTTCAACGTGTTTCTTACAGATTATCCAGTGTCCTATTTTTGCTTCCTCTGGTCTATAAATGACTATTTGATTCATGCAAGTCAAGATGCAAGTTTTAATAGAGGAAATAAATGTGTCAATAAAACTCTTGATTCTGCATTGAAAATTGCAACTGTAAGAAAATTATATTATTTTAATGGGAATTTATTGACAAGGATGATACATTATTGGTGGTTAAAACAAATATCACTTCTATAAAGATAATATTAGAAGTTGTGCCTTGCCAGTGATCTGTCAAGTGTATTTGCAAATGCTATTCTTTCCCAGGAGAGAAGAGAGAAACTTCTACTTTAACCCAAAAAACTTTCAGTTTGAAATATTAATGATAAGCATCAGAATGAGTACAGATTGATAACTGGAATTATTTTCATGGACATGGGGAATAGTGTTATCCATGCCTAACTGTATGGTGGACTGGAATTATAACACTTGCCCATAAAAGTAAAAGTTCTGAGTTATCCCTTCCTGAGGATCACTTCCCACTGATGAAAGTTGAAATGTGCATGTGAAAGATGGAGTTGGTGCTTCTTAAATGCCTGTTATTTACTTTATTGCAGACCTCTGTAGTTTTAAAAATCATTTCAGAATAAAAGTTCCATGAGCTTTGAGGAACCCATTTCAATTTTTTCCTGAGATATTTATGGATAATTTCACTATTAAATTAATATCTGCAATATTAGAGACTGAGGAAAGATAGGATTAATTTCTTATTTGAAATCACTTGAAAATATGTATTGTGTGTATGTGAATGGTTTTGTATATATGTGAATGTGTATGTGTTTAAACATTCATAATGTAAGCCTCTTATATTAAGTTACCTAGGCTTGAGATACTGGTTTTAGTGTATGACATTATGAAAAAAAATCGAATAAATAACCAAATGGAGATAAATCATGTTGAAAGTAATCTTGCATTAACATTTATTTGGTGCCTTCTTGAGCTTAATACAGAGAAAATTAAGTAGATATGATCATTGGCCTGCAGCACATAAGCCTTAATAAGCATGAAAATGGAATAAAGATGTAAAAAGACATACACGTTATTGTAAAAATATCTAAGTAAGAGATCATGAGAAAGACTAAAATGATAGACAGTAAAATAAAATGTCATTACCACTCCAGTGTGCCTTTTCATGGTTATTGCACTGGATCTGTGCTATAATTTCATCATTGGTTCAGGCAGGCAGAATATTTGGCAGTTTTATTACATGACTGTTCTATTTCTTGCCCTGATAAACCTTTTTCAGATAAGATAAAAAGAGAGTCTGTCTTCTTTAAGTTTACAGTGTTAAAAATGGCTTCATAGATTATTCTTATTCCCTCCTATTGTTCTTTGAAGAATTATTTTCCAACCTTCCCCTTTTTGATGACTATTCACTATTTTGTAAAAAATAAAATAAGTATCTACTCTGTGCCATGTATTGAGTAAAGTATATACTTTCTGTGACTGAAGTACAACCTGTTTTGTGGTTTTATTGGCCCAAAACTTGTTCCTCAATTTGAAAGATGGCCCTCTTTGAAATTTTTATCACTGCTTTGATTAACTTTCTGAAATAATACAAAATATTACACAATATTTTCACAATATTCACAAAATATTACACAATATTCACACAAACCTACAAATTAGAATATAGCTAAGTTATTTCTCTTTACCTTTCTGCTATACAAATTTAAATGTCTATCTTTCTCATAGTACATACTTTTAAGATTGCTTCAGTGACCACCTTGCCATTATCAATGTCCTTTCCTGAAAGCAATCCCAGGATTTGGCATAATGCTGTACATACTTTAAACAGAACATAATTGTGGGGAAATGTTTCCTCTTGGCAATGGGCTTGAAATTCTCATCAGTTTGGATAATTTGGTATTCTGATATATTTCTCTAAGGAGTATATAATCCTAAACTTTGTAATAGGATACAAATAATATTGGGAAGCACTCTCCATTTGCATATAGCTTACTATTTATTAAATTTCTTTCATGTTTTGTTATGTTTCCTGATATTAATAAGATTTCATATTCTGGAATTTGATATTAAAACACTATTTAATCATATACACATGTTTTGAAAGAGTCTTTGATAGATAAATCCATATTGGGAGGAACAAAGACAATTCAATTATACTGTATTAGGCAAACATAAAGGGTATGGAGAGGTTCAGAATCTATAAGAGGACATGATAACAATCCCCAACTCTACTTTTAGGCAAAAGTAGCAAAATACAGTAGAGTTTATTAGATGAATATAAAGCCCTGAAGATTAACTATCTTTAAAGTTAGCAAAGATGACTGCCAATAATTTCTTTTATTTATGTAGATGCACAATATTCTTCCCATCTAGCAGGGGAATACATTTTCTCTCCTACTGAACTGGACTGGCCTTGACTTCATTAACAAAAATAATGCAATAGATGTGACATGGTATGACTTTTGGCCCTTATATTTACAGAGCGTATAGTTTCCATTTTTATTTTTTGGAAATCAGCCTTTGTGTAGAGAAGTTCAGGATCTCCTCCTGCCAGGGAGGCTATGTAGAGTAAAAGAGAATGAGAAATCACAAGAAAGTAAAGAAAACCCTGAAGAAGAACAAAACTTCCCCAGTCAAAAAGTAGCACATACACACACTGCCCTCCCCCACTACCCAATGAATATGTGAGACCATACTGAATAATCCAGTAATAGTAGAGCCATCCAAGCCAGCCATACATGGGGCAGAGAAGAGCCACACAGCTCTCGCATGCTTTATGTAGAAGGAGGAGCAAGTAATTTTTGTTTTAGTGGTCATTTTGGACCATGAGTTGTAAGCCACGTCTTAAGGACATGATTTTCAAGCAACAATTTAGAATGAGCTTGTTTTCCAAAAGTCTTGGAACATTATTTTAGCTCTATGCTGTGATTAGAGAGAAATGAATCTATATTTGTTTAAGCCACTGCCAGTTTGAGTTTCTAAGTCATACTACTACTAACAAAGACTCTTTCCTAACAAAACACATTTAAGCTCTCTTGTCAACCTTGGCCTTCTTGCCAGACCTGCATTGCCCAGTTTTAGCAAGAATTCTGCTAAGTCAGTTTAGAGAGAATTTCCCCACCCTTGATATCTGATGGCTCTCAGTATCTGGTCAAGTTCCTCATCTTCAACCTTTGATGTGTCAGTGTTTGACCTGCCTTCAGCAAGAATCCCATTTTCACTTTAGCAAGAATCCCCTGTTGATGTCTCTTCTCAATATTTTCCCATCTACTGACTCCCTCACTCTGTTCTTTGGTTACAAATTCTCAACTGTCTTTGCTGTATATAGAGTTGTGCCAGATCTCTCTCCCCTGTTATGATAGTCTTGACATCATTTGCAACTTTCCTGAATGAAGTCTTCCTAACAATTTTACCAAGTGTCAGAATAATTTTTTCAATACCATCAGAGCTAATATCTTCTGATTCAGGAGTCTTTCTCAGATATTAACTTTGAGGACTCAGTGATGATCAGGCATCTAGGTTGATTTCAGAATAGCTTTTTTCTTTTGGATTGACTGCTACCATTATCTGCATTAATGGGACTAATAAGCCTATGGGGCCCCATCAATAGGAGATAGCTTACTCTTTTATGAGGAGGTAAGGAAAGTGATGCAAGATATAGAAATGTTTTAATATCTACTCTTCTAATAAGTAAGTTTCTCTTTTAAGAACGAATTATTCGAGGGAGTGTATTTTGATTGGTGTGGTCCATATTGTGGAAGTTACTAGGAATTGAAAATGTGCAGAGAAAATATGCTATTTCTGTTTGTATCTCAGACAAATTTGGGACATCTATTCACTTTCCTCAATTTATGGACCTAGTCATCCCATTACTCTGACTCCAGAAATTTCCCCTCCAACATAATTGTCAACCAAAAATCAAATTGTTTGGTTTTGGCCCTAAGCCACAGATTTATAGAATTCACTGTACCTTTTGGGATTTCTTTTGTGTTGTCTCTCTTTTCCCTTTGGTCTTCCTGGCTTTTGATAGATACAGCTTTTTGTTTGATCTGGGAAAATCAAAAGCCTGGATCCTAGCCAGAGTAAGTCCTGCAGGGTACATATTTAGGAGAATTACATGGAAATAATGCTAGTCGGTCAATGGAATGAAAATACAAAGTCAATTTTAAACAAGAAGATTCTATGTTAGTAAATATCAGTATCATTGAGATGTCAGAGATTCTGCTGGGAAATATTTACACTTCTTAGAAGAAATTGTTATCTTATTACCATACAATATTCTACCAATATTTTAATTATTAAATAAAGCAAAGAATCGTAGATAGCATATAAATATGAAGATATACTATAACAGATTAAGGGAAAGTTTTAGATAATCCTTGGACAAGATAACATCTAATTATATATATCCCGAATTATAACAGGAATTAAAACAACTCTGGGGAGAAAAAAAAAAAAAGAAGATACATATTGGGGCTAAACCCCATAGAGATTGTGATTGTTAGAAAAATAAAATTCTTGTTTTCCCAGTAATGAATGGTGGGAAAAATGAAATCTGATGAGTGAGTAGAGACAAAGTTTGTCATGAATGGACTGGATTTTTCAACAATAGCTATTAAGTTTTGTTTTGTTTTGTTTTTTAAGAAAATCTTTGTAGAAGAGTGCAAAGAATATTTTTTTAAAGTAGGGGAAAATGCCTATTTCTGGATGGCTTATAAGATTAGAAAAATGTATGAGATGAGTATGGGGAACTGCTGTGGGAGACCAAGAATTAGGTTGTTGCTGGTGTTGCTCTGATCACTTATTTCACACTGCTTTGCAATGCAGTTTTAAAAATCTGCTTTCCAATCATGCAAAAGAAGTGGAGAATTGAAGCATTTGTCCAGATAAAGTTGTTTCTGCAAATGTGTTACTAGCTTGAGTTATCTGGATAGTTCAAATTTTGTTCTTTCACATGTAGATAATTATTTTTGTGTTCTCCAGGATAGGCATGGGAAAGATAATTTTTAGCTTTAAGTATGTCTGATGTATGGAAAATGGCTCTTTGTAAAATATTCTTTACAAATGATTTCCAGGCAAAATGCTGTAATTCCCTGCTCCACTGGTTGTGGTATGGGACACTCCCATTCCATGTTATCCTGGAGGCTTTGTTCACTTCAGGGAGCTTGTTAATTTCCCAGTCCCTGAACATATGCTTTCACAAGAATGTACTCTCTATGTTTAATTTCATTTACCTTTGTGTCACCACACAGATAAGACAATTCTTTCCCAAATACAAATGCTGAATGTCTTATGGATATATATGATGAAAAAAGCCTTTGGGGATGTGGCTTTTATGTTGAATGAATGAATGAATGAATGAATGAATGAATGAATGAATAAACTGATGGCAAAATCCCAGAGAAACTAGCAGATAGAGAATTGGCAGATTTGTGGGCTGTGCTGTCATCACTGTTCAATTCCTGAAGGAATTATAAACAGCAAAATCCACTTTTTGAATATATTATGAATCATTATTTATTCTCTTTAAACAGAAGGTGAGTAAGGAAAATATTTCAAATGCATATCTAATTATGATTGTTCATCATCTTCCATCTTGTCCTGAATCTTCATGTTAACCCTCTTACCCTAACAAAGAGAAATCAGGAGACCAACTTTATTTCATCTAGCTCTCCTCGGACCTCATTTATTTCAATTTCATTACTGACAGGACAACATCTGTGTTCTCTTCCCTTTTACCTTAGTTCTTAAATTCACCTTCAGAAATTGTACGAGGAAGTATTGGAGAATTTCTCAGTCTCTTGTTTTATTCTCTGTCAACTTATTCAGGAATAAAGACCTTCTCACCTATCTTTAAATTTTATAAAGTTCTTGAATCAGGCAAAGCATTCTACCACATGATGACTCTATTCTGATTATTAATTATGTTGAAAGGACCTTAGGTTTCATTAATTACATTTGCCATAAAATGTAAAAGTTGTCACTCTTAAGAATATCTAAAAAGACATTTCCATTTCAATTTTTTACATTTTGGTTTTAAAATTACTTTAAAATCATTTCAGAAAGTAAGAGAATTTAAGAATTTCTTCCAAAGGTCAACGTTGTCTTTGATTCATAAGCATATGTTTGCAGAATCTAGTAGGTGGTGATATTTCATGCTTTGTTCCTTTGCAGGTCATATGCTTAGTCAGAATTGCCCTCCTTCACCTGATACTCCTGGAAACCAGTAATAAACTTTAAATTGATCTCCTCTTTCTTCCTAACATTGCAAACATCTTATACTTAGTATAAGAAAACTTACACAAACTTCTGCATCAAATTCGTCCACTTGATGTATGTGTATTTCTATTAAGTGATTAAAGTGTTGCCTAAACTCATTCCCTCCACCTGTTCTTTGAATCCCATTCCTTGCCACTTATTATTTCAGGACACTGTTTCTACTGTCTCCAGTAGCCTCCACTGTATTTCCATGCTCCTTTTTATAGCAAAACTCCTCGGAAGAATTGTCATTATTAGCTGGCTTTACATTTTCTATTTGTGTTTCCTCCTGAATCCATTTCAGTTGGACTTTTGTCAGTTTATTACACTGAAACACAACTTTTCATTGTCGTGTACAAACTCTAAACAACCAAATCCAATGACCATGTCAACTCAAAGCAGTCAGGCTGTTGGTGGTATTTGACCCATTTGATCCATCTTTCTTTTGAAATTCTTTCCTCAGATTTCTTGCAGGACATAATTCTCTCACTTTTCTTCTTAGATAATTGGATACCCATTATCAGTCTCCTTTGCTAGTTCTTCTTGTCTCTCCATTTCTTAAATACTAATTTGGGTTGGGATTCCAACCCTCAAACCACCTTTTGACCTATTTATATAAACTCATCCTGATGATGATGATGTCATCCTGCTTCGTGTCCTTAAATACTGTATACATATTGACAGAGCTCACATTTTTATTTCCAGTACCAACTTTCTCCCCAATTGCATAATTTTTATTCTAATTTGATATATGTCCATTTAGATATTTAATTGACTTGTTAAGCTTAAATTTTCCAAAATCAAACTCATGGTTTCTGCATTCCAAACTTATTCCTCCCATGATGCTTTTCATCCGTAAGTGATAGTGAACATCTACCAGTTAATCAGGCCAGAAAGCTTAGAATCACCCTTGACTCCTCTTCTATAACAATCCACACCTAATCCATCCACAAATCCATTCTGCAATGTCTTCAAAATAACACTCCAAATCAAACCACTTCTAATCCCCTCTACTGCTACCCTACTGTAAAACAGTGCTCTTTATCATCTGGATTATTGCCATATCTTCCTCACTCATATGTCTGCTTCTTTTTGTTATGTTATTAAAATTAGATAGAAGAAATGACAAAGAAAAGTAACGGATATACTAGATGGAGGTTAATTAGATTTAAGCAATCTAAAGTATTTTTTTTTTTCTTTTTGGAAGGAGTAGAGTTCGGTTTCAGTTTTCATTTAAAATATGTGGAAAAAGAACTGCAAAAACCTGCATAAGGATCTCCTTTAAGTCTTTGAGTATTAAACTGTGCATAGGAAGGGTTAGATTCCATAGGGCTATGCAAAGAATGAGGCATCATGAAGAATCTTCACACTAAATAATTACCAGGAACAGGGCTGAGAGACCTTTGAGTTTGGTCAGTCAGAATGGAGAGATCAATTTGAGAACTCAGGAAACTCCATAGAAAACTCTGGTCATGACAAAGAAGTAGAACTAAATCAGACAGAGTTATACAGAAGGGGATCTACACAAGTAGTAAACATGTAGGTACATATAATAGACTTGATTGTTTTTTTATTTTTAAAAATTACTCTGAAAGGTTATTACCTATTTAAAGCAAATGATAGCAAAGTGTATGGAGTTTGTAATATAGGGAGAGGTAAAATTTATGAGAATAATAGTAAAAAAATGAGATTATAGAGACTGTGATGAGTTAAAGATGCATATTTTGCCCAATAGAACACCTCACAAAAGATAATTGAACAAAAGCCAAAGACAAGATATAAATTAATACCGAAATACTCAGTTAGTCCAAATGTTGGAAGGAAAACAAAACAAATAAACTATGAGATAAATAGCTGGCTGCAAAGATAAACTTAAATCTGATTATATCAATAATTATATTAAATGTAAGTGAACTAAACATGCCAATTATAAGATGGCGGCCCTCAGAATGGATAAAACAAAGTGATTTCCAACTATATAGTCTCTATAAGAAACACATTTTAATTATAATCATAGATCATTTCAAACTAAAGGATTGAAAATAATATACTGTGAAAAGTCTAATAGTAAGAAAGCTGATGTGCCTATATTAGTATCAGACAAAGTTGACTTTAGTACAAGAAATATTACTAAAGATAAAGGTGACATCTTCCAATGATAAAAGAGTAAATTAAGAAACATAATAAGCCTAAATGCCTATTCATAACACATAAAAACTTTAAACACATGAGATAAACACTGACAGTCCTGAAATCTCAGTAGGTAAATCCACAATTAATGTTGGTAATTTTAATTCTCCTCTGTCAATAATATAACAGGTCGACAGAAAATCAGGAAGTGGGTAGAATACTTGAATGACACTATCAACCAATTTAACCTAATTAACATTTATACAACACTACATCCAGTAACATATTACTTTCAATTGTATATGGAACATTAATCAAGATAGACAATATGCTTGGCTATAAAAGTCTCAATAAATTTAAAAGAACAAAAATCACTTTAGAGCATGTCTCTGAAAACACAAAATTAAGTTAGAAATAAATAAAAAATACCTTTGGAAAACCCAAAATATTTGGAAACTTTATACAATACTACTTCTAAATTCATGGGGTCAAAGAGGAAATTATAAGGGAAATTTAAAAAAATATTTGAAACCAAATGAAAATAAAAACACAACTTATTAAAATTTGTGCATTGCAGCAAAAGCAATATTTTGAGGAAAATTTGTGCTTTAGATACTTCTATTGGAAGGGAAGTTTGAGATCAGTGATCTAGGCTTCTGAGCCTGCACCTTAAGAAGCTCAAAATATAGCAAATTTAACCTCAAAAAGTATAAGGAAAGAAACAATACAGATAAGAGTAGAAATAAGAGAAGTAGAAACTATAGAAGATGGAAAATTATATTTTCCAAATATAATTTCAATGTATTCTATTACTTGTATTTGCATACTAGCAAAAGAGCGATAGTTTGTATGAAATTCGATAGTATAAGCCTTAAAATGGGAAAATGCAACAAAATTATAATTATATGATCACTAAGGGCAGTATTTCAAAACAGTATTTATTGATAGAACTATCCTGTGCTCCTGCCCAACTGTAATTCATTCACACTTTGAATAGAAAATGGGGATGGCTGATTCCTTTGGGAAGCAGAATTTATCATGCAACATGTTTTGTACTATAAGGAAAATAATAACAATGCTCTCTCTATATAAAGCCCTTTTCTTCAGAATGAAGCAAAGTGGCTTATGCATAGGATCTGTACAGTCCTCCCAGGATCTCAGTGAGGAAAAGAGCAAGTTCTATGCACTTCTATTGTAAATGTCTGGAACACAGCAAAATGGCTGGTAGACCCACCAAAAAAGTAGTTGATCTTGAACCCAGGTTTAGGATACTATTCCTGTAATTTCTAATTATCTGTTAATATGAAGAAAATGGGCATTAAATTGCAAAGTTATAAAAATTAATTATGTACGTTGCATGGGTAGAAGTAAGAGTATTTCTATGCTAGGAAAAGAGACTGGAAAACCCACCTCTTATTGGATACTTCCGATTAAAAAATCGGAGTTATTTATGGCTCAATTCTATTTTCAATTAAAAAATGTTGGGAAAAATTTCTGAAATTGTAGCATTTTAGAATTAGTAGGTAATTTATTTTTAAGGTGAGCACAGTGCTTGGTACAGGGTAGGTGTTCAGATTTACAGAACAATATTCACAAATAGTAGATGATGTGGCCAAGGTCTCACAATTAGTTATGAGAGTTCTAGGGCTCCTATGTAATAGTCAGGTGCTCCTTTCCTTTAGGGAACCATCTTGTTAGAAATTAACTCCGTGAAGTGAATCTTTGAAGAAGCTAAATGCAAAACGCCAAAACCATTTTTAAAGCAAAGCCATACAAAACAGTAAAGGGAAATGAGAATTGTGCAGTTGGAAGAGCTGTTTAGATTACAGTGAGTGAAACATAACATAGGTTGCAAGATAACTATCTCAGACAATTAGATATGTGGTTCAAAGTATTAGAAACTAATTGATTTTTCTAATTTATTATATTTTCTAGTGATTTAAATTCATTCCAAGTGTCTTATATGTACTTAGGAATTGGCAGTAGAGTCTTGTAAATTAGTTTGAAATTTTCTACTACAAAAATTTTTGATTATTTAGAAATAAACATTTGTTCTGTTGAAGCAATTCTGTGATTCACCTGTGATTTATATTTTAATAATATTTTTTTAACTTTGAAATATGGGAAAATATAAGCTTAAAGAAAAACAGCCCATTATACCCTATCCAGATAATATCATTAAAAAAACACATGTGCATCATTTAAAAGTTCATCGTAGAAAGCTTTAATATGAAAGATGGTATCCTCTCTTGAAAATGAAAACACAATTAAGAGTTTCTTATGTATTCTTCCAGATTTTTTCTATGCTTATTCCAATGCCTACATCATGTTTTGTTTTTACAGTAAAGAGACATTATACTCATCTTTTTGTATATGCTTTTCAATTCTAAGGTATGACAAGATCTATATAATTCTCTTTATCGGGGGGATAATGCACCCATTTTAAGTATAGAATGTTATGAGTCTTGACATATAATTTGTGTACCCATGACCACAATCAAGCATTTCCATCACCACAAAAATTTCCCTCATGCCTCCTGCTCCTCAATCCTTTCCCCCACTCAGTCACTGATGTGAATTCTGTCATGATAAATTCATTTTTTTTCTAAGAATTCAAATATACTTACATACTCTATGTAAGGACATACTCTATGCAACTTTTGTGTCTGAGTTCTTGGTTGTTTGTCCCAATGCCATTTATTTAAGAAGCTCTCCTTTTCGCATTGAATATTCTTGGCTCCTTGTCATAAATTAATTGACCATATATGCATGGAATTGTTTGTGGACTCTATTCTGTTCCATTGATCTATATGTCTGTTTTTATTCCAATACTCTACTGTTTTTATTCCTATAGTTTTGTAACATAGTTTGAAATAAGGAAGTATGATATATCCAGCTTTGTCCTTTTTCAAGATCACCTTGGCTGTTCGGAGTCTTTTGTGGTTCTATACAAATTTTAAGGTTGGTTGTTCTACTTCTGTGAAAAAATACTATTGGCGTTTTGATAGGGATTCATTGGATCTGTAGACTGCTTTGGGTGATTTTGTATCCTGCAGCTTTACTGGATTTGATTAGTTCTATCCCCCGCCCCCGCCCTGCCTTTTTTTTGGTGGATTTTTAGAGCTTTCTGCATATATCATGTCATCTATAAATAGTAGCAGTTTTAGTTCTTCCTTTCTGGTTTGAATGAATGCCTTTTGTTTCTTTTTCTTGCTTATTTTCTCTGACTGGGCTTCCAGTACTAGGTCAATTAAAAATGGTGAGAGTGGATATCCTGATCTTAGGGGAAAAGTTTTCCCCCTGATCTTAGGGGAAAAGTTTTTAGTTTTTTACCATTGAGTATGATGCTATCTCAGGGTATACTTTTTTATAGGTGAACACATTCTGTTCTTTTCTTAGACACATGCCGGAATTTTCTGCTGTCAATGTGTGTTGAATTTTTTTCAAATGTGATTTCTTCGTCTGTTGAGATGATACCTGGTTTTTTTCTTATTTTGTTAATATTGTGATAAAATATTGATTGGTGTTTGCATGATGAAACTACCTTTAATTCTTAAAAACCTCCTGGACATTATGTTTTATCCTTTCTATATATTTTGTAGTTTCAGTTTGAAATATTTTTAAAGATTTTCTGCATTTATGTTTGTAAGGAATTTTTGTCTATGGTATTTCTTCCTTTTCTTTGTTTTTTTTCTTTTAAATGTTTTTGGTTTTGTTATCAGAGTATTTCTGGTCTTACAAAATGAACTGGGAATTATGCTTCCTGTGTATATTTTCTGAACAAGTTGCTATAGGCTTTGTACTATTCTCCCCTAAATGTTTGACAGTCCTCTCCAGTAAAAACATCTGGTCATGGAGGGTTTTTTTGTAGGGCTGTTTTAAATTGCAAATGTAACTTATTTAATTAATATAATACTTTTAGATTTTTTATTTCTTCTTGTTACAGTGTTAGAAATTTCTAATTTTTTAGGGTATTTTACATTTATGGTATTTTTACATTTTATGTCATTTATTGAATTTATTGCCATAAGATTGTTCAAAATATAATCTTAGATTATTTTTAAGGTCTGTAGGAGGTATAGAAATGTCCCCTTTGATTCCAAGTATTGGTGAGTTCTGTTTTCTCTTGGTCAATCTAGCTAGAAGTTTATCAATTTTTATTGAAATATTTCAAGAAAGGACTCTTGGCTTTGTTGACTTTTTTATATGGTTTATTTACTCTTTCACTGATTTATGTGCTAATTAAAAAAATTCTCTTATATTTATTTTGGCTACCTTTCTCTTTTTTCAAGTTTCATAAAGTGAAAACCCAGTCCACTGAATTTGAACATTTCTTTTTAGTTGGTTCATGAAACTATACATATTTTTTATTGTAGTATACTTGATACACAATGTTAACATTAGTTACAGGTGTACAACATACTGACTCAACAACTCTGTAGGTTTTATCAATCTTCTTCTTAAAACTGTTTAGCTGCATTCTTTTGATACATGAGATATTTAAAAATATGCTGTTTAATATACTATTTTAGAGACTTTCTTAGTAGTTTGTTAATTTAATTATGTTGTAGCCTGAAAACATATTCTTCTACTAGTTCTATCAAAATGTAGAAAATTTTGTACAATCTGTACAAAAATGTATTGGGCACTGTGTTATTTATGCAAAAAGAAAATGTATATTTTGTATCTTTCTGGTGTACTATTCTATAACTATCAATGAGATCATGTTTGTGTTTAGTACATTGTTCAAGTATTCTGTAAGCTTATTTTTTTAAATATGAAATTTAATGTCATATTGGTTTCCATACAACACCCAGTGCTCATCCCAACAGGTGCCCTCCTCAATGCCCATCACCCACTTTCCCCTCCCTCCCACCGCCCCCCTCCATCAACCCTCAGTTTATTCTCACTTTTTAAGAGTCTTTTATGGTTTGCCTCCCTTCCTCTCTTTTTTTTCCCCCTCTCCTCCCCCATGGTCTTCTGTCAAGTTTTGTAAGCTTATTTATTGTCTGTCTGCTTTATAAGTTTTGCAAGAGGCATTTTGTAATAATTAACTGTAATTATGAATATGTATTTTTCTCATTTCTGTTTTATTTTTAACTTCTTTTATTATTTGCATACTCTTTTTGATTGGTGTGTTTTCTTGAAGAATGTTTACTTTTATCATGATGAAATATTATATCAGGTAATATTCTCTCCCTGAAGCCTATTTTATCTTAATACCAGCTGTCCAGCTTTCTTATTACTTGAATTCTCATGATATATATTTTACTTCTTTTCACTTTTAACTTTTATCTGACTTTTCATTAAAGGCTGTCCCTTATAGACAATTTATAGTTTGGTCTTTTTTTATATCCAGTGTGACAATATCTGTCTTCTAATTAGTGTGTTTAGACTTTTTACTTTGAATACAATTATTACTAGGTGAAATTTCATTGTACTATCTCGTTATTTGTTTTCTATTTGTCCCACCAATTCCTAATTATTTTTTCCCTTTTTAACTGCTATGATGGTAGGTTTTATATATTAACTTGGCTAGGCCATAGTCCGCAATTAATCTGCCAAACACTAACCTAAATTTGCTCACATTTTGTAGATGTGATTAACATTTACAATCAGTTGACTTTAGGTAAAGGATATTATCCGTAATAATCTGGATAGACTTCATACAACCAGCTGAAAAATTTTAAGAACAAACTGAGGTTTTCCTGAAGAAGAATAAGTTTCCCCTACGGACTATAGCATCTGCTCCTGCCTGGGTATTTCCAGGATGCATCCTGTCCTGTGGAATTCAGCTTACCTACCCAGACTCCACAATTGCATAAACCAATTTCATGAAATAAATCTCTCTCTCTTTGTGTGTGTGTGTGTGTGTGTGTGTGTGTGTGTGTGTGTGTGTATGTTTGCACACACATATGCACAAACCCATATACACACATACATACACATTATATATATATATATATATATATATATATATATATATATATATATATATATATATATTTGTTTCCTTGGTGAAGCCTGATACAGATTTTATTTCCAAGAGTGTTTCTAGAAGGACAATCTTAAGGATGAGTTTTTTGAATTGGTTTTGGGTTTTAAAAAAATTTTTATCTTATATGGTTAGATTTACAGACATTAATGACTCTAGTTTCAATAGTAAAGAGGACATAGTTAATCAATGATGAGAATGACAATAGAGATAAGTAAAATATCATCATTGATTACTACTAATCAAACACTGTTATGGATTGAATATTTCCTCAAATATCTCCCCAAAATTCATATGTTGAATCCTAATCCCCAATGTGAGGGTATTTGGAGGTGGGGACTTTGGAATATAATTAGATTATGAGGAGGGAGCCCCCATGAATGAGATTAGTTTCCTCAGAAGAGAGGCCAGAGAGCTAGCTTGCTCTCTGCCCACCACGTGAAGATATGTATAAGAGGTCAGCAGTCTGCATTTTGGAACAGTTTCTTCGCTGGAACATAACCATGCTGACACCCTACTCTCAGACTTCTAGACTTCAGAGCTATGAGAAGTAAATTTGTGCTGTGTAGAAGCCACCCAATCTATGATTCTTTGTTATAGCATCCTGAACTAAGATAAATACCTATAGAAGGCAGGTGGAACATATGTTCAAAATTAAAAGCAGAATTTATATATTTAAATTATATATATAAGTATATATCTTTTGTACTTATAAAGTCAATCTGGGACAATAATAGGTCAGTTATACTGAATGTAAAATATTAAATATGCAAGTTAAAAATAAGTTATCAGTTTATGTTAGTTTTATCATTTAGTTCTTTTTTTAAAAAATATCCTATGTTGAATTTATGCTTGTGTATTTCCTTTAAACTGTTAGACAACTTAAATTTACTAATTTCTGTTATTCAGAGAGGGGTCCATATTCAGCCTGCTACTGCTGCTATGTGGTAATATATTTTTAAAACTGAACTTGGAATTTTTTCATACTCTTCAATTACAAAAGCACAGTAGGGGAGTTTTTATCTTAAGTTTGTCTCCAAGTTGAATTACCTCCAAAGTACAACTCAAAGCATAACTCAAAACTAATGACAAATAATGTGTTGGTATTCAGTGTATGATATTGCAGCATGCATATAATATGTTACTATAGGTTTTAAAAATAAAGTTTGAATAAACACTGGTGGAATTACCCAAGCTTTATCCATGGTTAACAAGAGTTCTATGACACATATTTTGGCATAAATAGTATATTAGGACCCTTCCTTCCAATTATAACATACATTGATTCTAAATTTTCATTTTTAAAATTTAAAAAGTCTAAATTATAAAAATAAATATAGCATGGCTGGTAACTATTCACAGATTTGTTTCATTTACCACAATTCCAGCTTGACATGTAATATGTAGTTTTTATATTTAACTATTACATTAAGATTAGTCCCTGCATTTTCTAAACAGTGGAAATAGATGAGGGATTTAATATGACAGGTGCTGATTTAGTAGGCTCCAATGGAGAGTGAATTTTCTTCTTGACTGTGTGCCTAATACTTTTGGAAGGCATTGAGCATTTGCCTGAGGCCTGTAAACGTTGAACTTTTAGTTCAAAATGATAGAATATATATTAATGCAATTCTTTATGTGTGCTTGATTTAAAATAAAAAAAAAATCCTGTAGAAATTTTCCTCATTAATCTACCCACTTTGATTCAACAAACTCTGACTCAGAGCTATGAAATGATTTGCTGAATAGCTAAATGATAAATAAGCCTAATGGGTATCAATACTTGAAACCTGAGGGTAATTTATTTGACTTTGCTATCTAACTCATTCTAAATTATGAGTAACTAAAGATAGAACGCCCCCAAATTAAACTTATTAGTCCCATTTATATATTTTTGTTGTTTCTTATTACACAATTACCATGAGGAATACAGGAGGTTTATTTGAAGGTTAATATGACATATTTTAAACGCTGACAATAACCATCTGCTGTTTATTTCCCATATATAAACTAATTTTATCTGATAACAGATTCACTATATCTTTTGCAATGGGGAATTTTCATCTTGTGCCCGTGAACCAAATCTATATCTCAAAATCTCTGATTCTCATTTTTTCCCCCATAAATTGGATCCAATTTTCCTCTGTCTTCTGGACATATTTATGTATACTTTTTATTGGGCACAAACCCAATTTTGACTATTTCCACCTCAAAACTCTTCTTTCTTTTGAATTCCGCTGTCTATAAGCTCAATATTTCTCCACCACCAAAACTTGAAACTTAGTTATTTCTTCCTCCCTTACCACGTCTCCTCATTCCATTAGTTTGGTGTCTTGTACATTGTAACTCTTTTAAATCTAGGTTTTTCCTTTGGATGCCTCCTGCTGGCTTTCATTACTTTACACTTGGTCTATTTAAATAATTTATGTTTTCCTTCTGATATAACTTTGACATTGCTGCCAAACTGCTTTCAGCAATGTTCAGTTCTGATATCATTCTCCTGCTTGAGAAATGTCAGTTCCTTCCCATTACCTACTAAGGGGCACCAGGTCAGGCACAGTATTCTTTCCTAGAAGTTTCAGACAGGGAATGCCTGTGCAGCTCCTGTTACCTTGTCATCTCAGCATTCAAAGTTATGTCTGGAGAATATTTGCATAGATCTATGGTCTACGGATAATAAGGCCACAACTGGTTAACAGAAACAAACAATAGAGAGAGGCAATGGGTGATTGCCTATGACTCTGAAGCAAAGCTGTCACATAGATGGCTGAGATGCCTGAGCAGAACATGCAATTATAACCAGAGACTAATCACAGTGATTTAAAAAAAATACAGTTAGAGAGGAGGAATTCTGGATAGCTAACAGCTGAAAGAAGTATCTTCTTTGTAAAAGAGTGATATATACAAAAAAAAAAAACAACAACTCTTTTTGTGCCAAGGAATCTCATTTTTCCAAGTGAGCTCTTTGAGCTGGAGAATATGATCACAGGAGGAGGAAAATGGCTTACAGTGGAAGCTCTCTAACCTTTTGAACAGAAACATATCTGGTAATAAAGTCAATTGCAGTGCATTATTATTCCAACAATTATCTTGTCAATTGAGGTATCTGTTTAATGTGAGACAACCCTAAGACTCATGTAAGGCTCTCCATAATATAGCCTAATCATTCTCCAGACTTATTTTTTACAATTTCTTTACAAATGTCCTGAGTTCCAGCTTTGCTCAATTATGTATCCTTACTTCTCTTGCTCTGCCTGGCAGTGTTCCCTGGGTGTTTGGTAAGCCACTTAATGTGTAAAGGGCAATCTCACCAACAGGTATCTGTATATGAAATACATTTCAAGTTAAAAACAAGAGTAACAATGTTTTGGGAAGAAAACATGGGAATACCCATGTCCATTCTCAGAAGTCACTGTAGAACTTAATTTTTCCTTCTATAGTCCATCAACCATAAGCCGTATCCTTCCAACTTGGCTCATCGAGAACCAGTATATCCTGGACATGCAAAATCCAAACCTAATTTCTTAATCTTCACCATAAATTTGAGATTTCTAAATTACTGCAGTCATCTTCTACAGCATTGTATCTATCAGTGCTTTCTTGGCTAACAACTTTTTTTCATATGTAACAACATAGCTCCTTGAATCAAAAGCAATTTTAATTGTAATTTATATTTCATACAGAGCGTCTTGCACATGGTAGGTTTTCAACAAATATTTGTTGAGTACAATATAGACAGAGGTTTTAAACTACATCCAAAAATTAAATTTTAATAAGAAGAAAGGGAAAAATGAGAAACTTTTTTAGACTTACATAAAATAAAATATTATGTGATAAACCTCAAGATTTATGAAATTTTGACTAGGATTTATAACTAGGATTTATAACCCCTATAGAAAACTTTGCTTTCTCTCCTTTTTAAAAAAGTGACAACAACCATGGGGCGCTTGGGAGGCTCTGTCAGTTAATTGTCCAACTCTTGATTTTGGTTCAGGTCATGATCTCATGGTTCATTGGATCAAGCCCCATATAGTCCTCTGAGCTGACTGCTTGGGATTCTCTCTCTCTCTCTCTCTCTCTCTCTCTCTCTCTGCCCCTCCTCTGCTTGCACACACACTCTCTCAAAATAAATAAATATTTTTTAAAAAGTTACAACAGCTATATATTAAATATAGCAGCTGCAAAAGGATATCTTAATGTAAAATTTAGTGTTTTCTGATGAAGGGCAAGAATAGAGTGCTTGAATATATGTATAAACAATTTATTGAAAAAATAAGCTATTTATTCTTATGTAAATATTATGAACCACTGATATATTTTCATTAGGATTTATATTTTAATAGGTAAAATATTTGAAAACCTTTAGGTATAAAAGACTAAAGGATAAGTAAGTTTCCTTCTGGAAAATGCAATGAATACTGTGTAAAAAAAGACATCTACATACAAAAAAATATATATGTGCATAACACAAATATGTTACTTTGATACCTGAATGATAGGACAAGATAAAATAAGAACTAAATTCTTGGTGGAAAAGATGAAAGTAGTCAGTTGAGTCGGCATAAATGAAACTTCTAGAACATTACAATTATATGTTAATAACATTGAAAAAACTTTAGAAAGATCTGTATGTGCTTATGGAATATGTTCATTTCAAAACTCATAATGCTTCTGACAAACCAAATTGGCAATCTACCTGTTGCTAAAATCCAGATGATTTTCTTTGCTGTGACACTGAAATGAAATTGAATTGATGATTGATTCTGACACACACATTACTGCATGACAGACAAATTCCAGTTGGTGGAATATGAAGGAAGTGATTTGCGCTTCCCTCATTGCTTACCCAATTGCTCAGAGATGCAACGTCTATGAGATCTCCTGAAAAATGACACATAGATTGGGATGTAGTTTTCATTCTTTCCTTAAACTTATTTGCTAGGATTAAAAAGGGGAGATTTGATCATGTGAACCAAGACAGAGGAAGAAAACATTTCCCTTTTAAAATGGTAGCTAACTGGCAATGTAATTTTATTAAGAGCTCGTCTTGGCCAGCTGTGGGTGGGTCTCCCACCCTCTGCATGACTCCTTCACCATTTCACCTGCAGTCCACTTCTTTAAGAAAGGGTGTTGGGCGCCTGGGTGTCTCAGTCTGTTAAGTGACCAACTCTTGATTTCGGTTCAGGTCATGATCTCATGGTTCCTGAGTTAAAGCCCCGTGCTGATTTCTGTACTAAGTGTAGAGACTGCTTGGGATTCTTTCTCTCCCTTTCTCTGCCCAAGCCCTGTTCATGCTCTCTCGCTCTCTTGCTCTCTCTCAATAAACAAACAAACAAAAAGAATGGGTTTTAAAGTTATTAAGTGACTGAAAGCCTGTGTTAGAGTCAAAGATGTAAAAGGCAAAATAGGGGCGCCCGGCTGGCTCAGTCGGTTAAGCATCTGACTTTGGCTCAGGTCATAATCTTGCAGTTCGTGGGTTCAGGTCCCATGTCAGCTGTATGCTGACAGGTCAGAGCCTGGAGCCTGCTTTGGATTCTGTGTCTCCCTCTCTCTCTCTCTGCTCTCACCCTCACACGATCTCTCTCTCTCTCTCTCTCTCTCTCTCTCTCTCTCTTTCTCTCCCTCTCTCTCTCTCTCTCTCTCCAAAATGAATAAATGTTAAAAAAAATATTAAAAAGTAAAAGAAAAAGGTAAAAGAAGTAAAACTAGAGAGTCTCCTTAAAGGAAGTGTGTATTTCCTCGTGACTAGAATTGAAAACGTCCTCTGGCTGACATGAAAGGACATGTTAAAGAAAGGCATGAGGAGAGGGGAGTCAAATAGGGAGGAGGAGCCACACATAAAGGGTTAACCTCCTGAAGAGTCCATATGATCTACTTTCAATTCTCCGAAAATGCCAGCAGATTAACTGTCAATGACCTCTCATTCACCTTAAGCCAAGCTTATCCCATCCTGCAGTAAGGGAGACTTAACCTTGCAACCTTTGTATATTTTGGGGAGTGCTTCTGAGGTGTGTGTGAGGGTTTGGATTGCCAAGACCATGTATTCATAAGGTTTTGGGGTTTGGTATTAAGTAGGTCTGATTTAACTGATGTAGAAATTTGGTTAGTGTTGGGTGATGTTCGTGTCAGAATTGCTTAGGATTGGTGGACATAGTGAGGTGAGGATTTGATGAATAAAGTATTTTCATAAGCCAGCAACTTGCTCAGTTGAGTGATTTATGACCGTAAGATGAAGGTTATTTATCCTAAAGAGAAATCTGTTTTCTTGAAAGAGAGTTATTTGAGAAGTGTGTTGTGTAGAGAATAACTTTTTTAAGTTCCTGAAATAAACAATAAAGTCAGTCACAAATTTATGTGCCTAATCTAAAACTTCCTTGAGTAGCAAGGTCTTGTTAATGCCAACTGCTGAAATATTTCTTGATTATATTAAGCTGTATGGATGCAGGCAAAGTGTTTTAACATGGGTTGGAAGATTTCACTCAAAGCTAAAGTTAAGGCCTATGTTGGACCTTATCCTCTGCTCTCTATTATGTGTAGACATGTATAGATGTAACTTTTTAAAAAATAAATAACTCAAATTCTCCTTTCTACTAACAATGTTTCTCATAGAGGCATATTTTTAAACATAATTTAAAATTTTCTATCTTGAAATGTATCAATGACAAAGACAAATTTCAAACTAGAAAAAAAAAGTATATTCATCTTTGATGACAAAGAGAATTAAATTTTTAAATACACAATTCCTTCAATTATTAGGAAAATATGATTAACTAATACAGGAAAAAGTTGTATAAAGAAATGACTAAGAATGAAAAATTATAGAAGTCATAATTATGAATAAAATTTAACTTAATCAGTAAATACAAGAAAAACACATTAAAATATAAATAAGATGACTTTATTTAAAAATTAGCAAAAATTCCAACATGAGAATGTCCAGTAAAATTTATAATATTTTGAATTGAAACATTCATCTATTGTCTGTGTAACTGTATGTTGCTACAACCATTCTCGAGTGCAATTAGACACTGTCCATCAGATTTATTAAACATGTATTCAGTTTCCAAGGACATCAGAGATGCCCCTACAAAACAGTCAGAGGTGTGTATTGGATTCATGTTCAAGAAAGGTCAGTAAAGAATTGCTTACATACAAGTAGAGTTCCAGCCATCACACTGCATTTTAAGAAGCAAACTAAAGGTCTGAATGAAGGAGAAGAGACAAGGAATATACACCAGCTGTCTGTTAGGGATGGTTGCAGGAAGCTTTACCTTACATTTTACTGTCTTTCTGTAGTCACATTACATGAGAGAATGGAAATGTGTTCATTTTAGGCCGCCATGTAACCAGCTGAAAATCAGCGATTCTATTATAGTGTGAGAAGGGGAGTCTCTTTTACCTGTTTCACTGAGCAAATGAACTCCAATTTGTCTCAGTCTCTCCAATCTAGTCTAGTCTCTCCTTAGAATAACTAAAGAGCTCATTAAAGTTTGTTCCAAACAAAAAGTTGTTCTTTTGTTTAAAAATAACCTGCCACCATCCTAGAATTTAGATAATTGTAGTCAGCTTGTTAAAAACAGCCACTGCTTCCCTTTGGAAGATACGTGATAGACTGCAATTCTAGAATGTTTTGTTTTTATTTAAAATTTTAAACACATGTGGATATTTGAATGAATTCAGGAAATAAAGCAAAATGTTAAGAATTATTTATTTTCTGTATAGTAGGATAATGGATTTTTTTTTAATTAGGGAGAGAGAGAGACAGAGAGAGAGAGAGAGAGAGAGAGAGAGAAAGTATGCCCGAATGGGGGAGAGGGGTAGAGGAAGAGAAAAGAGAATCTCCAAGCAGACTCCACACTCAGTGTGGAGTCTGATGCAGAGTGCAGTCCCACAACCCTGGGATCATGACCTGAGCCAAAATCAAGAGTAAGGTGCTCAACCGACTGAGCCACCCAGGTGCCCTGATTATAGATGATTTTAACTTATGCCTTGTATTTAATACATTTTCAAAATGTTTAAAAATAACTATATCCAAAAATCAGAAAAGAAATATACATTTCTACATAAAATATCAAGAAATAAGTCCCAGTAATTAATTCATTCATCACTTCTTCTATAAAATGTATTTGTATATTTTATATTCCATGTACCAAACATTATAAACAAACTGTAGTCCCTATCTTGAAGGTAATTGCCACTGGGAGAGGTAAAAACATGCACCTACAATTACAGTAGAATGTCTTTGATGCACTGGGCAGAGGTTTGTATAGAAAAGTATTGTAGCGCTAAGTATTCATTCTGCCCAAGCTGAAGAAAGTGGAAAAATATTTAAGCTGAGTCTAAATATTGAAATGGTGGGTAACAGCACAATAAGGCGCCAGGGTGAATCTGGGAAAGCTATAGTTCTAAAAGGTTATCCTGTTGAAAGGACTGCATATATATATTGATGTGACTAGCGGAGAATGTGTGTGTGTGAGCACATGTGTGTGTAATAAATTAGACCAGAGAGATTTGCAGTGGCCCTGAACATCATGATGTGTCATCACATGAAGTCTGAATTTGTTGTGAAAGGTTCATGTAGACACCGAAAGGTTTACAAACAGGTTACTGCTGTCATAAGATATGAATTTTAGGAAGTGTCACATCTCATGCCCCTTTAATAAGTGATCCAAGTTTCCAGGTAAAGTTCAAAGTATACAAGAAAAATCCAAAGCCAGGCCAATGAATGTGTTTATTTGAGAACCTTATAATGTCTACATAGTCCCATATTGTTAGTCCGTGATACGACAGTATATGTTGCCTCTCTTGGATAGCCAAACTATGAATTCAATATCCATTTAAGTTGTTTCCGTTTACATAGTCCATTTAACAAAAGTTCAGCTAGTCTGTGCACAGATTTCCTACCTCTAGTTCAAACCCTTTCATGACTTATCTTTTAAACCCCGAATACTAACAACACAGCACCGCTTATCTCTGAAGTATAGTACACATGTACAGCATAGGCATCACCATACCCACGCTTATCTCTTAAGCCCAGCATTGTACATGCATTCATTTTGCTATCCTGTACTTGTTCTTTCTTTCTCAATCCTTTTCACTCCCTAAGAAGACAGTGTAATTCTCGATGGAACCAAGTGTTAGTAGTCTGAATGGCATCATGGAGGAGGGCAAAACTGTATGCAGGGAGAGCAACCTCACAGAATCGACAGCTGGGAATATTAAATTGGCAAATTGGTTGAATATAGACAGTACCTGAAGGTAATATTTGCAATAATTCAAAAAGACCTACGTGTTTTTGTTTGTTTTTATCATAATTCAGGTGAAAGATGTACCATTTTGTCATGGAGCATTAAGGATCATTGGGCATTCAAAGGTATGCAAGCTAAATAGGCTGTGGAGCTTTGCAGACCTTCCTCTCTTGCCTATGAAAAGGAAAGCAAAAACAAAAACAAAACAAAAACTTGTAACAGCATATGGGATCACTGTAGGAGTATTTCCACTATTAATTATGGTGTTATTATCTGTGTTTATACACGAATTACCCAATACTCAGAGAAGTTAAATAACTTGTGCAATTTCACACTGGTACAATATGATAGGATCATAGTTATAATTTTCTGACTCTAAATCCTGTGTTACTTTATTATAGATATCATCAGTTTAAGTAGTGTTCAACTTCATGAAATATTGTCATCTTTACCTCATAAAAATGAAAAACATTAATTGGAACCTCCTTCTCCAATTTTAGTTTTGATTTTTACAAATATTGGTGTTTATAGGGGTCCCTGGGTGGCTCAGTCAGTTAAGCATCTATTTTGGTTTCAGCTCAGATCACGATCTTGCGGTTCATGAGTTCAAGCCCTACGTTGGGGTCTGTGCTGACAGTGTGGAGCCTACGTGGAATTCTCTATCTCTGTTTCTCTGTGCCCCTCCCCTGCTCATGTTCTCTCTTTCTCTCTCAAAATAAATAAATAAACTTAAAATATCACAAATATTGATGTTTATAGAACTGTTCCAGGGATTCTATGTAAAACCAACTAATAATATGACTCTAACAATTCTGCTTCTAAATATATGTGTTACTGTGTCCTTGTCCTTAAAAATTATTGGGCATTTTAGACAACCTTTTTTTCATTTTTGGTACTTAACGCTATATGAATCTGAATTCTTTGAATACTTAATTAAAAAAAAAACTCCACAACTTTTAAAATAGTTCAGTTATGTTAGACTAGTGCTTTTAAAGCTTTCCCAGCTAGTAGGGAAGAGGAGAATATGAATAACCCTGGGTATTTGTAAGTAGATCCCCAAGAGGCTGACCATAAATGTGAAATTTCTTTACAGTCTCATGTTTTTTCCTAAAATATTCATGTGGGTTTATATCCAGTTCTATAATATATCCTTGCTTGGTTTAATAAAATCTGATTTAAATTATTTATTATCTATAAAAATTCTTCTGGTTGTTTTGCTTTATGGGCTTGGGTCCATTGCATTCAAAATAAAAACATTGCATTGGAAATAACAGAGGTTCCCATGCAGTTGTTAATTGAGAGCACTCTGCCTTAAAAGTAATTTCTACTGAATAAACTAACTCTGTGAACAACCCTTTATCATTTAGGTCAGCAAAGTATTGTATTGGATCATTTTAGCTTGGTATAGCTTTTGTCACATTTTTATTTCATTTATGCGAAAGAATAACAACTCAGTTTAAAAATCAAAATCCCTGAAATGCCCACCCCCTCAAGTTAGCCATTGGATACTTGTAGGGAAGCATTTTCAAGTTCCTTTAATTAGAACAGGACTATGTAATTCAGGAGATAACCATTCCTGTTTGAGGAACTCCTACCTACATTATTAATCCCAGAAGAGTCTGGGCCTAACTATGCTGAGGGAAATGGAGAAGTGAGGACAACAAAGTTTGTTTAAAGCTAAGTATTTGAGTGTTTGTTATCACCTGAATGTGAGATAGGCATATAGGATGACTGTACAAGATCCCAAATCTAAATCTAAGTAGAAAAGGAACTTAAAATATTATTAATAAGAATACCAGAGTATAGAGGGAAACATGTTTCTAAAATGAGAGTTTTTACAGGATGACATAAGTGAAAACACAATGAAATAAGCTGAAACACAGTGCATAAATGACATTAATGGATTAATTGAGACTCTATGTCCCTTACAAAGACACAGAGGTAGTGTAGCTTAGACATTGCTCAAGTGATCAGTTTAAGTGTTTTTGTTTGTTTGTATTTGTTTTTTATATATATCAGGCCAGAAATTTAAATTGGGTAGATTGGGCTGTCATTTTGCCAAATGAAACTGCAGTTGATTAAATGGTGAAAAGTCACTAAGTTATAAATGGTCTCGTATCTTTTCTTTTTCTTTTTATTTTGCTTTCCAGTTCATTTTATAATCATTTTATGATTACACTGTCATAATGTTGGCTCCACTCTCCACTCTCTACGACTGTTTTCTCTTGACCATAGATTATTTAGTAAGAGAACCATTAGTGGTTCTCTTACTTAAGGAAAGTCAATTTGTAAATGGTGTCCTAAGTCGTACTGCAAACAGATGATTTGACTCAAACACGTTTCTCTCTTAACATTTTGTTTTTATCTAGCTTAATTTTATAACCTAAACACATGTTTTTTTGCATCTTACTTTTGAGCTCCCATGAAAGTGATTGTAAATGAAGAAAGAGGTATAAGTAAATAGAAAGTGTGTGTGTGTGTGTGTGTGTGTGTGTGTGTGTGTGTGTGTGTGTGTGTAAAGCTAAATTAACTTACTCTATGCCTGAATGACCAAAAACAGATTGGGAGAGTTGCTGAATACTGAATTATAGTGGAGAGGGGTGCAACCAGGTGAGAACTCTGACCTGCTTTGGAGAAGGTCAGAGAGATTCTGGATATAGAAACTGCAGGTATAACAGAGAGGAAGAGGTAAAAAGCAGAGCGGAATCTCATGAGGTTGGACAGGGTAGCAAATTTGTAGGAAAATATATGGTCCATGCAATACTACAATTTTCCACTTCTCTAATTCCTTTGGAATTTATCTTGATATAAGGAGTGAAGTGCAGATTAACTTTTTTATTTTCTTAAATTGCTACCCATTTGCCCTAACATAACTGCACATGGTGCATCTTTTAATCCATGATATTTACACTCTTTTCTGTTGCACTGATGGCTGTATTTATGTACATATTTATGTATTTATGTAAATATTGAAGAATTCTGCATTTCAATAGTGAAGCTATTTAATTTATTTTAACAGTAAGTTTCTCCATATGGTTATTCATTTTCAGATATTTGCTGACCATTCTTACCTGATTATTTTTCTATTTACACTCTATAATCAGTTTATCTAGTTACAAAGAAATATAACAAAAATAGTTACTATGTTTACTAAATTGTGCACAGCTTATTAATTGACTTAGAATTAATATTTTATGATGTTGAGCTTTCCCACTCAAGCTCATCTTTCCATTTGTTCAAATATAGTTAACTTGATGGATCTCTATTACTTGCAATAAAACATGAAGACAAAAACAAGTATGTATTTGTTATTGTATGGCTTGATAAAATCATAGATTTTAGAGTATACAAAAAATTTTAACTTTATTCTAATACTTTATGGATACATAGGATTACAGGATTGAATTTTATAGCAACTTGCTCAATGAAGTAGATTTATGTCAAACCTGAGATCAAATTTATTTATTTCTCATTTAGCATTTATCTCCATGAGCAATTAATATGACATGAAAGTCTGAAAAAATATGTATACCATATATTTATTCAGTTTTATATATTTTTACTTTTAGTAGCAAGCCAATAGATTAAAGTATTTATTTGTTTTTATTTCATGAACCACATATGAATTCTTGAAAACTGAATGTAAAAAATAATTTCTTAAGGTATATTCTACTCTACTATACATAAATTAACCTAATATATTTTATATTGTATTGTTCAATTACATGATTCAACAGAACGTTGATCATCAATGCATATCTGCACTGGCTTCTTTTTTTGTTTGTTTATTTTCCCCATTTAGGGCTCTTTATAGCAAAACTTCCTGAAAGAAAGAGTTGTCTACATACAGATGCCATCTCTACTTCTTTACTTCTAATTTACATTTGAACAAATCTTTCTAGCTTATGTTTCCTGCCATGTCATTAAAATTACTGTTGAACAAAGGTCATTGATGGCCCCCATGTTGCTCACTGTGATGGACCATGGAGACCTGCAGGATCCCTGACCACCCTTCCCAATTGACTGAACAATTCTTTTCTGATCCACTGAGCCAAGGCCACACTCGATCTTTCAGAGTCCCTAGAACATACCAAGTTGTGTCACTTACTTCATGGCCTTCTTGCTTACAGTTCCCCTGTCTAAAATACTTGCCCCATTTCCTTTCATTGATGACTTTTTCCAGTCTTCCAGGACTCAGTCTAAATATCTTCTATGAGAGTCTTCACTGATCAGTCACCAGATGAAAGTAGCTACCATACTCTCATGCATTGTCTTGGTTTATAATACTTATTATCTTTGCTCCCTTATTTATTGTTTTAGTCACAATTATATTCCTATCACCAAGCAAAGTAGCTATTAGCACTGATTTCTTAATTAATACTTTTGCATAAATCAATGAATTTACAGATGCTCGGTTGAGAGCTTATGTGTCTTCATCCTGTAAGAAAAAAGTGATGGTTTTGGGAAACATGCCTAAATTTAATACATCTCAGTTAAATATACATTTTTTGACAGCCAATAGAGGTCTAGATTGGTTGTAAGAATGCTATGTCAGTTACTATCTGTAGAGGTCTATAAGCAGATTATTTTCTAATCTTTAGAATGGAAATAATGGATCATAGAGTATACTTGCTGTGTTTGCTACATAAAACACTTGCCTACTTTAATCAGGTATGGAAAAGACTGTTAAGACATTTTCAATGCTATGAACTACTATTCTTAAACTGTTTAACATTAACATTGTTATCTTAGCTATTTGGTTTCATTGCCCTGTATAATCACAGCTGTTAGTATTTGACCATGCCAACGATCAAGTTAGAAAAAAAGGAAAGAGAAACGAGAACTCTCTGTAGTTGTATAAAGTATTAAAAGGTAGGCTAAAAAAAATCCAAAAGACTTCTGTTAAACTTTATCTGAAAAATACTGTGGTTTATTTTAAGTGAACTTCCCTTCACTTTTCCTTTCTGAAAACCTTGGTAATTCATGGCTTTTCAAAAGATGTTTTAGTTCAGAGGTAAGATGGAGAGGCTGCACACCTGAAAAGAAGATGACCCAGGAACAAATGAAAGGTGGAGCACCACAGTATGAGAATAAGCAGATGGCAGAGATCAAGGCCTCAGGCATGGTGAAGAAAGGGGGAAAAATTACAGAGGGCACAGGGACTAATGCCTCAAGATTTCAAAGATGTTGCTTTCATCATGGTCTATAAGAGAGAAGGAAGAAAGGATTGATGTTCAAAGCATCGCAACATTTTTGTTGCTCATAAAACCCTGCTTTCCATCCTTTGATTTCACTTTTACCAGCAGTGCATTTTCAGGATCATGGAGGGTGCTTAAGATCACAAACTCAGTATGGCTACTATACATGTCTTAGCACTTAAGAAATTGAAAAAAAAATCAGAGAAAACCATTGACTTCTGCATTACTTTCTAATACCTAACACTTCCCAGTTGCTAAGCTCATTTGTTGCATAAGAAAAATCCTGGGACAGGAATGAAGGTAAATAGTATCAAAGAAGAAAGTTGATGAGATGAAAAAGAGAGATAGGAGATAGTAGGAAAGTGCCCCTTATATGTGCAGAGTTAATATGTGTCAGCCTTAGAAAATGAAGGCCAGGAAAAAGACTTGCCTCCTCTTCCCCAATATATATCATCAAAAGGATAATATTCAGCTCATATTTTACAGGGAAGCATAAAATTAATGCCAACTCTTGCTACTACCATATCCTAACATAGCCAGTCCTTGACATGTGATTTTTTCCCCCACCTATTCCATATCCTTTCTCCTTCCTTACTAAAAGACAAGTTGTGGCATAAATTAAGAGTCATAGAAAGGCAAAATGGTACAATTAGGCCATTACAGGGTAAATCTGTATGCAATACCTTCTCAGGCTTGTGAGTAGGGAAAATTGAGTATTTAGGAATAGCTTTGATTTTAAATAGAAGTGGCTGGGATAGCTCTCTTTTGCCCCTTTTGGAAGGTTTCATGAGAAACTATGGGAAACTGAGGTATCTTTTTTCTCAGATTTAATACATTTGAGGACCAAGCAAGGTTCACATGAGAATAATTAAATAATTAAGGGAATAATGAGAATGTTTGGCATATCTATATTGTGGCTCACTTCAGCAGATAGAAGTCCGGATAGTTCTGCCCCAAAATACGAGCGTCCACTAGAGTATCTTGTATCTGAGATTGCTCAGAAAACATTAACATCATAGGAGTTGCTTGAGGCTTAAAAGGTTTAGGGTTCCAATTTAAAGATGACTGACATTCATGTCAGATCTCCCCAATCTCATTTCATTTTGTTGTACCTTATATATATTCTCAGTTGTTCTGCTACCCCTTTTGTCTGTGTGTTTTATCTTCAAATTGGGAAAGAGAATTCAATGATGACTTTGTTTTGTATATATTCTTTGGAGCATTGAAGTAAAGGGATAGAAAACAGATGAACAAATTTTATTAATAATTAATTGTATATTATTTACCATCTATCCTCCTCTTTATAATGGAAAAGGCTCCATTGTTAGGGGATTTGTTTGTTTTGTAATTTAAGCACCAGTTAGTATTCTGGAGTCTGTTTTGTGAAGTTCATATTACCGTTTTTGTGTATGACTAGGAGTTCTATTTCTCAGAATCCCTTTCCATGCATACTTCTAGGTCACAGAGAGCCAAGAATATACCTTGTGCATGATTTGAAAAGTGGAATTAAAATGGAAGCCAATGCTCTCAGAAAGTTATAGTAATCAGACATGGCATCAGCAGGCTCTAACTTCTAACTTGTGCTTTGACTGTTGGCCTTGGCAACTAACAGAAGTCTTAAGCTAATTACCAAGGGCTTAATTGCACTTTGTAGAGAAAAATCTTCCAAAGATCTCTGTATGGCTTCTTCTCTCCCCCATCTCCTTAGTACTACCACTTTGGCAGCCAGATATACATTATATCTGGGATTTTTCTGTAAGCTCTGACCTGTCCACACAGACTGGTACTTTAATGACTCTTCTGGTCCTTTAACATTTTTCTTTTCCAGAAGTTAACTTTCTCAGCTACTCTTATACGTGTGTATATGGTAATTCCTATAGCAAACTACTTGTTTGCATAGAATTTTTTGTGGCTCTGGTTTCCTAGCTAAGCCCTAACTGATAGAGATTTTAGGTGTCAGTTCTAAGGGTAGAACCTTAAGGCTTTGATTCTGGAATTGGTTCTTTGATCTAATTAGATTTAAAGATATGAATAGTTCCTTTGCAAGTAGTAAGTGGAACACTGGGAGTCCGTTGCAAAAGGGTTACTTAAATTATCACGTTAGTTATCTGGATGGCTTTGGATGACCACATAGCTGCTGCTTTTGAAAATTATATGGAGATAAAAAGTGGAAGGACTCTGGGCTTGGTTTCCTAGAAGTGCATTAGAAAACTTATAAGAAGAAAAATGAAAAACTCAGTGCTTTCCATTCCCAGCTAAAGGCCAAAGTAAGTAACTAGCAAATTTTTGTTTTTCCTGAAAGAAATCCTTATCTCCTGTAATTACAGGTTTAATATTTATGGAAACCAAACCTAAATCTGTTTTGTGGGTGGCAAAATTGCAATGTAAATTAAAGTTATAGTCTTTCAGGGTCTCATGTAAAATTTAGGGTTTTGATCAGGAAACAGTAATGTTCAGAATATGAGATTGGGAACATAAAGCAGATAATAATAGTTTGGCACTCCAAATTTGGAAAAAATCACCCCTGTTAGTGCACCCTTGCAGGAGAAGTTTAGACAATTCTTGTCTAAATTACCTGTAATGACCACTTTTAAAGTAAATAAATAATTATTTGGTAGTTGGCTAAAAAAAAGTCCCTCTTGATATCAGGTCCTAATCCTTTGTACCTATACATGTTACCTTATTTGGGGGGAGGGAGGATGGTCTTTATACATGTGATTAAGTTAAGGATATTGAGATAAGGAGATAAACCAGGATTATCTGGTGTACTCTAAGTGCTGTCACATCACAAGTGTCCTTATAAGAGAAGTACATTGAGACACCACAGAAAGAAGAGGAGAAAGTGATGTGAAGACAGAGGCAGATATTGGGGTGGTGTAGCGACAAGACAAGGAATTCTGGCACTCACCAGAATATGGAAGAAGCAAGGAATGGATTCTCTTAGAGAACCTTCAGAAGGAGCAGGACACCTTGATTTTGGCCAAGGAAACAAAGATTGGACTTGTAGCCTCCAGAATTCTGAGAAATACATTTCTGTCATTTTAATCCACCAAATTTGTGGTTATTGTTTTTAAATTTTATTTATTTTTTATAAATAAAATTTCTAAATAAAATTTAGGAAACTAATAGAGTAGAAAATGCCACATTTCCTCAAGACAGTCTTCTAGCTCCTCTCTGGCTTCTAGACCTATGAGCAGACTCAAAGTCCGCTAGGCTTCAGGAGGTTGGATACACAATGTCATTAGGACCATTTGTACTAAGATAATTGCAAGACTTTTATAGTTGAAGAGGAATATGAGAACATATTATAAAGGTGCTGGATTGGGGTAGAAGGATATGATGTTGGAGTAGATTGAATTTATTGATATGAGACACATATCAATCTGTTAATAGATTGATATGATAGAAATTCTATATTCAGTTAATTAACTTGAGAAAATTGGAGTAGATCCAACAGTTTCCATGTTTGGTTGATTGGAATCTGGACACAAATGTGGTCAATGCTAAATTCAGTCAGAATTTCCTTGATATTTGGCAGAGAAAGACATACTGGCATTCAGGGAGATGGATGCTGGGATACATTTACTCGGTATGACCGACTCTGCTTTTTCATCTCTCTTCTTCATGCTCTCTAGGAGGGCACAAAGGTTTTGACAAATGCATTGGTAAGGGTAGTATAAGCATCCTGGAAGGGCTCTGTGGTGACTTTTACAAGTAGGTCAGCAATGACAGTGGGAGAAGTTACCTTTAAAATGGGCATTCTTCTGGATGTAACAGTGATCTGGCTGCAACATCTGTCATCCCATTGATCACCAGGGTTGATTTGGCTGATTTGGCTGGCTAGGCAGGTGTCCCCTTCCTCATGGCTCCATGTGTGTCCCTCCTGAACCTGCACGCTGCATCAAGGAAGATGGCCTTCTCTGATAGAGGAGGGCCATTCATTGGTCAAGGGTAATAAGTAGCTGTGCTCCCCTGCTAGAACCTCCAAACAGGCTCTCAAGGACCATTTATGGAAGAATCCAGAGTAGTCAAGCCTCTAAGACTCCAGACACATCCAAATGAGGCGCTGCATGTGGTAGTTCTCCTTTCTTAAAAAAAAAAAGGACACTCTCAGTTCAGTTAGGGTGATGGGATCCTGTAGTGGTGGGAGCCAAGTGCCAACAGTTAACCTGCTGTGAAACTGTAGGCATGGTTACCATATGGGCAGCAGGACCAATAGAATTAGTCAGGATGGTTTGACCTTTAGGAATCTTTGGATTTGACTAATTGATTCTGATGTCTCTACTAATGAAATAGATGAGCAGCCTACTATTCTCTATATATTATTTGATTTGATTTGTATTTGGTGTCTATTTGTCCTTATTTCAACTGTATAAACAGAAGCATTCTAAGTCTGGTAAAAAACAAAAACAAAACTTGAATTAACGCACAATAGAACTAAGGACCTTTAATCAGTACACAGACTTGAACTTGTAAAGAGGTTCAGAGACATTTTAAAATCTTTTTTTTCTTTTCTTGCATCATCCTCTCATCTAATAAAATACTAACGGTTAATCCTGATCTCAAAATGTACATACATGATACATACAAAGAGGAGAGTATGAGTCCACATAGAGAGATTCTAACATTCAAGTTGTCTATCAAAAGAAAAGAATGAGAAAAATCCTTATGAGAGGTGTAGGTTCTGCTTGAGGAGGAACTAGAAATACTCAAAGATGAACAAAAAGACATACAGGATGCTTTGTACTTCCTTTTAATAAGAGGGCTACTGTATTTTTTGGTTTTATGAGGAATAATTGAACTACTTTAGTGGAGCTGTGATTTTGCTATTGTTTTAGAGTTAAAGATGATTAAAAAATGTGTAGATGGATATTACAAGAGGATGGTGGACTGTGGTGGATTGTGTTTCATCAACATGCATTTCTACTTCTGTCTGAGGCTAGGAAAAATATTTTCCATAATCCCTCTTTCTTATTGGTGTCAAGGTAGGGTTGACCAAGAGAGGGATTTGCATGAGATTGGAGGATACAAGTATAGCAGAAGCCATTGGTCTTGGAAGGGTGTTGACAGGCTCCAGCTTTCAGATCATCTTCCCCACTACTAATCTAGTCAACAATAGTGGCTTCTAGCACTAGAATACACTTTGCATAGAAATAACAGGTTCCAAAGACTTCTCCATGACCCTTCTTTATGGGTCTGCTTCAGCAGCCAGAAGAGTATGATCTTAGGAATTTTCCTGCAAGTTCTGCGTGGCCGACTCAAGTCCGTGTTCAGGCTGTGATGATGAATGACCTTGTTTCTCCATCTCCTATCTTCCAGAACTTAACTTCTTCAGCAATAACTTCCCTTTTCCCCATAATAGTTTTAACTCTTCCTGAATGAATATTGACTGATATAATTAGTATTTTAATAATATTTAATGATACTGAATTTCTTATTTCTGCTGTTAATGCTATGTAAATTTCTATATGAACTATTACTATAACATACTCATGAAATGCAATGGATAGTAAAACTATGCTCTGAAAGTAGTCACTAATGAAAAATCTGCTCTTCAGTAAGTAGAAAAATGTATCATTAGTGAAGATTATATCTATATTTTTATAGATTAATTATTATTTTCTCAGTGACATCCTGCAAATATCAACTCATTTACTAATAAGACTTTTACTTCTCTTATAAATGCTATGATTTCAGGTATTTTTTTCTAGTGCTATAAAGGGTGTATTAGTTTGAAGGTAAAATACCCGCTTCCAAGTTTGTGGATTATGATAGAATCCAATGGTAGATTTTATCTACTTATAGGTTCTGTTCTTAATTTTTTTAAATGTTTGAAATTCACCCAGCTACTACCACCTGACTATCCAATAAAGAATCACTAAAGCAGAAAGCATTACCTGTGTTTGCAATAAACAAATAAGTAAGCAAATAAATAAATCAATACTTTTGAAAATATTAAAAATTACCACATAAAGTAGTTTTTCCCAAATGGCATGAAGTTATTGCTTTGTTTTCCTTTAAGAAAGCAGGGAGTCTTAGTCTCCCTGATCTTGACAAGAAAACTCTGCTTATCTTTGATATTTTCATAATGCTGGCCATATTGTATTTAATGCTTTTCTTTTCTAAAACTAGCTTAGAGAGTAATATCTACTACAAAGGTCATGACTTTAGAAGATGCGTGAAGTGAAATGAGTGGCACAAAACAGTAGGTAGGAAAGCATCATACAAGTCAATGAACAACAAGGTCAATTGCTTCATATCTACTTGTGGTTGAACACAGCTGGAGTGAAAAAAGTCATAATGCTTGACTGGCATTGTGCAGCAGTGTAATGTGGAATAATAAGGGAGCTGAAATCATCAGTTTACAAAAACTGTTAGTCTGACTAGGCAAACACAGAAAGAAAAGGTAAGTTGTCAAAAATAACGGTCAAGAAAAATCCATGTGAGAAACACAAGGGTGGAATACAAAAGCACATGCCCCACACTCCTTTTAAACAACAGATCTGGAATTTGGTAGTTGCTGTTAAGTTCTATTTAAACTCATATTGAACGTCCTTTGAGCAATATCTGTACTGTCTACCATTGTCTGAGCAAAAATAGGATTTTTGTATGTAAGTAATATGAACACAATTTTTATTCGAGGAGTAGTCATAAAATTTTTAACTAATAAATGCTACGGTTATGCTAACATTTCTTATAGCATATATCTCAGGACAAACCTCAAATATGAAAGGTTTTTGTTGTGTTTTTCTTTCTCTCTAAAAATGTTATATCAACACATGCAATTAAATATACATAAATCAATGTAAACTTTAGGGAAACGAATGTGTGGGAAATGGAGATTGTATGGTGTTAAATTAACATCTTATAAAAAATAGCACCAACATTGAGAAGAATATCAAGCTTCTTCAAGATCAAGATGTTGCCTCTCCCTTTTCTGAAGTTTCCAAAGTATTTAAGGACATTACACATTTTGACTTCTTAACCATGGATTTATCCCTGATAAGTAGAGAAGCACAGGGCCCACTGACATCAGTGGGTTTATTTGCACTACCAGCTGAAATGAAGTACCCAGGAAATGCTTTTTTCTAAACCAAGGTATTCATAGTGTGCCTGCATTTTTTCAAGGAGTCACGGCCACCTTGTACACACAATCAGTGCTCTCTGTACTTGTCTGGGGCTGCAAAATCAATTATAGGAACATTAAAATGGAGCAGTGCTCAGCTAATGATGCATAATGTTGGAGGTGTAGCTCTTTGCTTTTGTCTTTTTTACACATTTCCTTTTTGAAGTGAAAAATCAATTAAGAGGGTAGCAAAACACACCACAGATATTCTGAAGAAGTCTTTTCCTTCTCTTTAATGTGTTTTAGAGAGCTTCCCAATCATTAACTAAGTCATATTCAGTAAGTCTCTTGTACTAATTGTCTCCTTTTCACCTTTACGGGTGAGACAATTGACTTTCATTTAGTAAAATGCATTTGTCATTTTCAGAGACATTCAGAGAATACCATGTGGGTGGACATCTGTGCAATTTGGGATCTCCTCTGGAAAGAGATTCTCTAGTACACATATTCAATAAACAGGAGAGTTGTCAAAACATATCCTTAAAGTTTATACCCCAGATTTTTCATCCATATTCGTAGGAATTAGAAACATAAGGGCATGTTTTCCTATTTTTAGGGTGTCTATGTGAAGGAAAAAAAAATAAAAACACAGATCCCAGTATGGTCTATAGCAGCCTCCCCCTGCCAAAAAATTATGGAATACCACTCATTTAGGGAAAGGAAGGATCACAGTTGGGTAGAAAAGAAATGATATGGTAACTATTTCTGTTTTCATGAAAAATGTTCAGTGGTTAGACTTTAAATCTTGTTTTTCTGCTTATAAGGTTAGTGTCCAGTTTAGATAAATAAGAGAATAAAATCAATCTTCTGGATAGAATAAATAGCAAGCCTTTAATTAGCTCTCCACACTGTGACCAATGTATTAGTAATACTGCATCTGCTATGCACAAATAATAAAACATGATATAATATCAACCTCATTTTCTCCATTTATGTTCATAATTTTTACTTACTTTCATTCTGTTTGTTCCTTAGCTAAACATAATTTCTTTCTAGCTCTGCAGTTTTACTCTAATTTTCATAATTTTGTATAAATGGCCACAGTTTATACAATATGAATTGTGTTTCAATTTCAAGTTGATCACTCCAAATATAGGTAGGCTATGGTCTCTCTCTACCTTCCTATTTGTCACCATTATATAAATGACTGATTTTATTATACGAAGATATTTTCAATGGTTTGCAGAAAATAAGATGTTCCAACCTTTACCTATAAATGATCCTTTCTCTTTGTATAGCAGTTGATTAATTATGTTTGCCATGCAGGCATTTAAGGTATTGGGGCTATGGAGAGAGGGAAGGGGGGCATAGGAAAACAATTGATAAAAGCTCTGACTTCAGATTTCTATCAGTTAAGGGCAGCTTGCACAAAAGCAAACTCCCAGAGCTAGGGGGAGTCTAGTTTACTTAGTGGAGTAAAACTGGAACCTATCAAAAATTTCCTTTAAAACTGATTTTTCATTTTGCAGTAATGCACTGTGCATGGTCTCTAATGAAGCATTTTAGATGCAGTAAGTGAGAAAGGTTTCTCTCCCCTGGGAAATATCAATCCCAATAGGAAAAGTTACATCTTCCTTTAGCTGCTGGGATGGAGAATGTCAGATAAACTTTGTTGTTCTCATTCTGTCTTGCAACACAAGCTAGATTTCTGACAAGCCGTCAAGCTGCCCAAAGGTTTGCATACCCTTCTTCCCTGTAGGTGATGCCTTCCCCAGCATGAATCGAAATGGGAGAGATATCTAAAAACAGGATGGAGAGATTCAGGGAATGAAATAATTAAGGTTTTTCTGATCATCTAGTCTTTGTTGAGGAAAGAGATCAGCTATTTAATAAGACTTGTTTGAAATGGTTTTGCAGTGTGAATCATAGCATGTGAGAAGGGAGTTTTTTATTTGGGACTGTGCCGTGCTGTTTCTAAATGTTGTCCCTGAAATTTTGGAACAAACACAGGAAAGGTGCTGGCTAAATGACTTGGTGGCATGTCACCTTCAAGGTTTTCTTTGAACAATTCATTTCTGAATATTTTTGACTTTTTGAACAAATTTCTGATATTTTGCATTTCATAGATTCTCTTTTGTCCTTTTTATAAAAACAGCCTCAGAAGACTCTGAGTAATTCCTTATTTTTTCCTTCAAATCCCTTTTAGTAAGTTAATATTTCTTTTTATTTCACTGCTTTTAAGGTTCTTGTTATCATAGCATGACTTAACTCCAATTGGAAAAATAATACATGTGTAAAAGTGTAGATTATCGAGAGTGAGCATTACTGCAAAGTACAAATCTCTGAGCAGAGAGAAAAAAAGTTATGTGATACACTGTTTAGAACTGGAATTCTGGGGGCGCCTGGGTGGCTCAGTCAGTTGGGCGTCCTACTTTGGCTCAGGTCATGATCTCACAGTGGGTGGGTTCGAGCCCTGCATAGGGCTCTGTGCTGACAGCTTGGAGCCTGGAGCCTGCTTCTGATTCTGTGCCTCCCTCTTCCTCTGCCCCTCCCCTGCTCATGCTCTGTCTCTCACTGTCTCTCAAAAATAAATAAATTTGAAAAAAAAAGAAATGGAATTCTGGGTATTTCAGAACTGAACTGGGTGAGGTTTTTGAGGCACCTAAATGAGCAATATGTACTTTGGAGGGTTTCGAAGTGAGAAGCATGGAGTAGAACTTTGTTGATCTCTAAAATTGATTTCATTCTAGCCTCATCTTTCTGATCCCTGCAGTCTCTCCAATTAACCTACAAAGGGAAGTGTTTCCTTTCTTGTTTTTAAAGACTCAAATAATGGCTCTAGAATAATTAAAAAAAAAAGATTCTCTTTAACTCAATGAGGCAATGAAAAGCTTAAAATTTCTCTTTCTCAAGTCTTAGAGTTGTGATCTTTATTTACTTCAATCACGGTGCAGTTTTGGGTTGTGTTAGCTCCTATATGAAGGAGGCTGGATGTTTGAGATCCGTCTGTCTCTTCTGCTGCTGGCACTGCAGCTCATTCCTCCCTGTGCATACCTCAGGAACCTTGAACTTGACTTTGCCAGTTGACTGTTTTTTAGTACATTTTAGATTCTGGGAACACACAAAAGCACACACTGAAAATACTGAAATTGTTGGGTGCCTGATGGCTCAGTTGGTTAAGGTTCGGACTCTTGGTTTCGGCTCAGGTCATGATTTCACGGTTTCCTGAGTTCCAGCCCTGCATCCGGCTCTGTGCACTAACCATGTGTGGAGCCTGCTGGGTATGCTCTTTCTCCCTTTCCCTCTGCCCCTCTCCTTCTTTCGCACTCTCTCTCTCTTTCTCAAAGTAAATAAATATTGAAAAAAATAAAAACAAAACAATTACCTACAAGGACCTGAGGGAATCTGCCTAAGGATTGTTATGAGTTAAGTTGAAGTTACTGCAGAAATAAAAATACACACTAACACTTCAATGTTTAATATCCCTCGTGTCTTTATGCCAGACATCCTTAGCATTATCAATGCCTAACCGGATAAGTAAAATCAGTGCAAATATTTGTATTTGTCCCTCGTTGGAAACTAAAAATCCTCTCCAAATCCAAAAGGCTGATATAGTAAACAAACACATTTTCAAAGCCCTCAGCCCACCCCCATAATGAAGCCAGGAGTTTCCATTTATAATTTATCAATTCCATTGTATTTCTATAAATAAATAGCCAAAGAGTTAATACAAATGAAAATTGCCTTTAAGCTTTGATAAATATTTAAAGAGCTTTTGATGAAGAATATTGAATGCAAATACAGTATAAAATTTGCAACATAAATTAAACTACCAAAAAAAGGTCTTTAGGCTGTAATGATAGGTAGGCCTACATACATTTTAATTTGCAATCACAAATAAATCAAGATATGACACCGGTAGCCCATATTTAAAAATCCTTTACTTATAATTAAAAAACAAATTATTTTTCTAAATATTACAAAAAACATGCTCTTGCTTACAGATATGTGTTACTCCAAATATTATGCATATGTTTAAAAAAAGAAACAAAAAACTAAAATCCTTATAGTCAATGCCAAAAGTAAATTATGGCTTTGAGTCAGTGAATAAAACAATTTGAAGACTCTCTGTACTTTAAGGAATCTCAGAATCTTATAATTTATTAAACTGTTCTGCAGTCAAGAATGACCTTTATAAAACTCCTTAAGCTAAATACAGTAATGTCAGGTTCATAGTGAGAATTTCTAGCAGTGACAGCCAATATTCTTCTATTTTCTTGATTCCATTATTTCAATAATTTTTTAAAAGGATCATATTAACCAAACTTTAAAATTTTGAAATATCTTTTCTTTTGGAGAAATTTAATTTTAGTGTCCTAGAACCAAATTCTGTTTTATTATGGATTCATAGATGAAAACTAGAAATCATTGTGAAAGACATTACCACAGTCAAATTCCTAATTTTGTTTATTAATATTCTGGATTTGTTTCTTAAGTATTAGATATACATAATTTTTAGCTTATTGCTAACTAAGACTTCAGTAGCTATCAGCTGGATTCAAATCCTAGCTAGAACTCCTACTCTCTGAAAGGCCACAGTAAGTCTAGTGACTTCTCTTAATGCTCATTTGCCTCATCTATAAGGTAGGGATAAAAATAAAAATAATCTTATGGATTTTATGTGAGGATTAAATCAGTTAAATGCCTATAAATAATTTCATGTGTTCCTTCAATACATGTATTCTAATTACTTTGGGTGATGGTGTGTGTGCTTGTGCGTGTGTGCATACCGCATCTTTATTCATTCATCTATCGAAGGGCACTTGAGGTGCTTCCCTATCCACTACTTTTTGAAAGGCCCACTGTGATTTCTATGGCATTTTACTTTCCTTTGCATTTTCCTCCTTTACAAAGCAAGGTGGCTCGGTGAGTTTGAGAGAGAGAATCTTGAACTAAAAAGTTTTCATTCCTACTTCCAGTGCTTACTAGCTGTATGATCCTAAGGACATTATTTATAACTTATTCTATTCAGTGAAACTGATAAGAATACCAACCTCTTGATATGTTGGAAGAATAAAATGAATGAAACATGTGAAATGTTCAAAACAGTGGCTTCCCTCTATTATTTTTTGTATATAATTTCATTTAGATATAAAAAGAAATTAAAATAATTTATAATAAAGTTTATTACTAATCTGTGAAATATTTATATTTTTTCCCTTCTTGGCAGTTTCTACATTTTGCTTATTTTCACAGTGACAACGTAATACAGTGAAATAAGAAACACAATGTTTGAAACAAATTGATGAAATAACCAAATGCAAACCTTAAGTTGGAACTAATACTTTCTTAACATTGCACTTCATTTCCTGTGATTTTCTTATAGAGATAAGCATATAAAAATCCATATTTAACAAAAATGATGTTCTTCTGAAAAAATATATTTGGGAACATTGAAAAACTGTCCATTAAAATAAGACCTTCTGGTGTTTCATTGTCAAAATAATGTCACTGAGTGTTGGCAGTGTACCAGATTGCCATAGCAGAGTCTGATGGAGATTACTGTAATTATCTAGATCAGTGATTCTTAGCTGCATATAGATGTGAGACGGATTGCAAATGAAACTTTCTGAAATTATATTTAAAATTTCTATTTTAAATAGCTTTCATATTCTCAAAGTATTTTGATCCTCATAACTTCCAAAGTACTGCTGGTTGCCTACCTTCAGACTAATTCCTATTTAAATACCATAAATTATAACTTATTTCTGTAGAAAATGTTCAGGATACCAAACATTGTAATTCTATAAAAAATTTTTTTAAAAAGGAAAGGCATCATCAGATTACCATGATTTTTATTTTGTACGATTCTGCATTTTTAAAATCTTCTATGAACAAGTGTTAATTTTCAGATGAGGAAAAGAGTTATTTTAACTCAATACACAATCCAATTTTCACTAGTGTATCTCAGTTTTTGTACACCTTCCTCTTCTCACTCCCTTCCCATCTCAGATGAAAGACTCGATGAAATTCTCAAACTTAAAAACAGATAAATGAGGTGCCAACATTGGCAAATTAAGTCTCTTACATCCCCCTCTTACTAACCCAAGCAGGAATAACTTCCTTTTGGGAGGTGGAGTTTAGAGAGGCATGCTGTCCCTTGGCAAGCCACTGCTCCCTATTGTGGATTAATGGTTAAGAATCTGGACCCTGGAGCCAAGGTACCTGAAATATATACCTGATTTATATACAAATCCAGTATAACCCAGCTCATTGTTTCCATTTTTGTCTCTGTAAAACAGGTAAAATAGTAGTATCCACTTCATAAAGCCATGATTATAAATAGAGAAATGTAAATAAAGTGCCAAAAATCAGTGCCTACTACATTATAAGAACTCAATGAATATATTCCTCTTCCCACTTTTTTTCTTCTCATCTTCCTCATTGTTCTTATATATCCTAACTCTTAAGATAACATTTTATAATCCTTACCTTTCCATTTTTATCTTTTCCTATTTCCGATAAAAATGCACTCATTTTGTGCATCACTTCAAGAATTTACTGGGCTTCTGATTTAAAGAGGAAGCATTTATCACTTTTCATATGATCTCTTTATTAAATCATGTAGGAACTTGATAGATTAATATGCTAGCTAAGAAGTGCTAAAATCAAAGGACTAAAATTAAGCTTAGACATTTTATGTCCAATTGTAGGCTTGCTAGAAAGATCTGTAGAGAGGCAAGCGTCTTTTAAAACACAACTTACACATGGTTATTAGCCATAACTTGTTTTCTACCGCTACTACTTCTGCTGTTGCTACTACCACAACCACTGATCCACTGATCCACTACACCCTACACTGCATTTATATACTACTACTGAAGAAAATAGGAAATTCTATCATCTATTGACTACTGACACGGGCTGCAAAGTGGCTCTTCAAGGTGTCTTCATCCTGGGACATGTGACTATGTTACCTCAGAGGACAAAAGGAACTTTGCAGAAGTGATTAAAAATCTTGAGGGGCGCCTGGGTGGCTTGGTCGGCTAAGCGTCCGACTTCGGCTCAGGTCATGATCTCATGGCCGTGAGTTCGAGCCCCGCGTCGGGCTCTGTGCTGAACGCTCAGAGCCTGCAGCCTGTTTCAGATTCTGTGTCTCCCTCTTTCTCTGACCCTCCCCTGTTCATGCTCTCAGGGTCTCTCTCTGTCTCAAAAATAAATAAACGTTAAAAAAAATCTTGAAATGGGGGGGGGTATCCCTGATTATCTGGCTGGGTTGATTGTAGTCACAGGGGGCCTTATGAGAGGCAGGAGATCCTAGAGACTGAAGGCCATAGGATGATGGAAACAGAGATTTGAAGATGCTATGTTACTGACTATGTAGATGGGGGAAGGCACCATGAGCCAGTGAATGTAAAACATGTAGTTCAAAAAACAAGAAAAAACGAGGAAGAGGATTCTACTCTCAGAACCTTCAGAAAGAACCAGCTCTGGTAAAGCCTTTATTTAGCTTGGTGAAACTGATTTTAGAATTCAGACCTCTAGAATTATAAGAGAATAAATCAATGTTGTTTTAAGACATGAATTTTGTGGTAAATCATGACAGTAGTATTGGAAACTGATAAGACCATTTCTTATGTTTCAAGGTTTGGGCAGTGACCTTGGCATGCATAATTTCAACACTCAATAATCCTCTGATATCTTAGCTCAGAGAAAGGGCATCAGGTTTATATACCAGGTATACCTAGCCCCTTTGTGTTTAAGAAATGCATACTTTACACAAATGTACATGTTAAGCCTGATTATCCAGTTCTGGATTCAGCAGCAGATTTTCAGAGGCCACATTCTTCATGTAAAAATAAAGCACTTAGGGGTGTCTGGGTGGCTCAGTCAGTGAAGCATCTGACTCATGATTTCAGCTCAGGTCATGATGTCATGGTTCATGAGATCGAGCTCCATGTTGGGCTCTGCACTGACTGTATGGAGCCTGCTTGGGATTCTCTCTGTCTGTCTGTCTGTCTCTCTCTCTGTCCCTCCCCCACTCCCATGTGCTCCCTCTCTCTTTCAAAATAAATAAATCAAACATTAAAAAAAATAAAGTACTTGTTTGCTTAAACGGGGATTTTATTTTAGGCTAGATAGGTTATACTTTAAACCATTTTGAACTCACTTTTATCTCCTAATATTCAGTCAAAGAAATTAAAGTTCTGACCAAAATTTATTTCTATAGCACAAGTAAAGAAGTAGAGATATCTTCTAAGGTAGCTTCTGGATAGATAGACGTCATAGAAAAAGAGATAACTTGACAAAAAAAAGTGCCAAAAATAGGTCACAAAGTTGCAGACTTGCACATATGAACAACCCAGCTATTGGATATCTCCAATGGTAGCAGAATTCCATTATGAAATTTGTAGAATGTTATTATGTCATGAAATATACATATTTTACATCTTCCTTTTGACACATGCAGATGAAGAAGTTCCTGGTGTGATTGCATTTATGAAAAAGTTGATGGCTGGGTGTTAAAATGTGAAAAGTGACAGCAATTTTTCAAGCAGAAAAAAAAACCCTTCAGAATACTAATGAGAAAAGACAGTGCGAATATAGACTTGGTAGTCATAGCTTTTATTTTCTCATCTTATCTTTGACAAAAGCATCACATCCTGAAAATGGTACCTACAATGGGTAAGAAAAGGCCAAATTGTGTGTTTCTTTGACAGAATATTACATGCAAATAATGGGCTTTTTCTACAGCCTCTCCGTTTGCATTGGTTTTGAAAAACTATCATGTACAACTCATGAATATTCTGATTTTTAGTGCATATCAATATATGATTTTTGTAAATGGTCACAGGTGCAAATTTTTGCATGAGCAATCACACTTACTGCTGTGATTGGAAACACTGGGCATATAAGAGAGGGGAAGAGGTGATATGGTTTTGTAAATATGTAGAGAATGAATCTTTATACTTTATTCACAATTTACATGTGAACTGCATTGATACTGAATTTGGCATCTAAAATAGAGACTTGAAAAATTTTTTTTTAATTTTATTTTTTGAAAAGAAAAATTTAAATTGTCAGGTGTTTTTTATACAAACTTTGGAGGAATGTTCACATACATGCAAGAGAATATATATTTCAATAGGTTTTCACTTGGCAAATGAGGAAAGATTTATAATAAGTAAGGATTGTGATACTTTGAATCTAGATTTACTCTGGTAGAGGCCAAACAGACTTATAACTGGTCAGTATTTTTAGGTAAGCCCTTCAAGGAAAAGACAATAAGAAACACATGAGATGGATCGGAGACCCCCAACCCTGCCATTAAAATTGTGCCTAGCGGTAGAAGATGCCTGCCATATAGACAGGTACTCCCTTAATATTTTGGGATAGAATTTCTTGTTCAACTTATTTCCAGATGTGAGTCCTTCTGAGAGAGAATTTTTTTTTTGTTATTTAGTGTTTATTTATCAAGGAATTTGATTTTTAAGTTTTACTATAGTTGGAAGGCAAACTTTTGTAACTACAAATTCTGTTGTACTTGAACTGATACTTTTGCTTTATCATACAACTATATCCATTAGGTGCTAAAAATATGTAGACAACTGTTAGATTTTATCTGCCTTATCTCTAATCCTAATAAAAACTCTTTAATATAGATGTAATTTAACATTCATCTCAGTACTATTTTATGTGAATATATCCTGTGTGATTAGCTCATGACATAATATCAGATGGCATATTCCTGTTTCTAGCATTTCTCATTTGGAATAACATACAAGTACTCTTATGAAAAAAATATATAATTGGGAGTTACACTTATAAAAAATAACACCCATCAAGTGGTAAGAATAATGAAATAATTCATAATTACATGTCAGTGGATATCATTGCCCTTCCCTTTGTTTACACATCAGTCCTTGGGGGCACTTGTTTTTATATTTTGGTGGCACCTTTGCAAATCTTCTAGGAACTCAGTAGCATGTTTCAATATTCTCCCAATCCATGCTAGACCTATCATTTGGGAGAGAAGAGTGGTATTTTCAAGTCTCAGATCTAGAAAAAAGTTGCTTAACATTTTGAGGGTGACCATGAATTTCCATTGAGGCTCCTGTCTGCATCAACTGCCATCTTTCCTTTCCTGCATGACTGCCATGTTTCTCCCCTTGCCCTTTAGTTCAGATGCCTGTTCCCCTAATTCCTGCCTTCTCAAAAACCATAAGCCACACCTCCTACTAGGTGCTGCCTTAGGTTGCTCTCCATTTTAAGGACAAATCTTCTCTGAATGTGTAGACACAAACAATGAGTAGAGAGTGAAAAAAATTTATTCCCTGGAAAGTATTCCTTTTATTGACAGTTTTTTTTTCTTCCACACATTCAGATTAAATGAGTTTTCCTGCTTCATCGCTTGTGGTATCATTTTAAGCATCTTTCTTTCAACTTTTGTTCCTCCCCAAATCTCGACACTGTCGATTCTGTTAGGTCTAGTTAGAAAACGCTCATTATCTTTCTATTTGTAGTTTTTCTGTGTTATTATATTATTCTCTCTATTTTATAGATAAGGCAACTTGTTCCGAGAGTTTCTCATCTGAAAAAAATAGAGCAGTAAATGATCTAACTCATGGAACTGTTGAGAAGATTAAATTACTTAATACATATAAAGTGTCCTGTAAGAACTCAATGAATCTTAGCTATTATTATTTTGATGTTCATTATGAAGGGCCTAAGTGAACCAAACAGTAAATGGCAGTGTTGGTATTTGAGTGGTTTCATTTCTTTCTTTTTCTTTTTTTTTATTTTGTTTAATGTTTATTGATTTTTGAGAGAGAGAGAGAGAAAGTAAGTGGGGGAGGGCCAGAGAGAGGGAGACACAGAATCCAAAGCAGGCTCAAAGCTCTGAGTTGTTAGCACAGAGCCGGATGTGGGGCCTGAACTCATGAGCCATGAGATCATGATCTGAGTCGAAGTTGGATGCTTAACTGACTGAGCCACACAGGCACCCCTGAGTGGTTTCATTTCTACCATAATTTTCTTTCAGTGGAAACTAAATTATTTTTAAATGTACTGTAGAGCAACCATCTTCCATTATTTTAACACATTAATAATGAACTATTAAAAGTAACGTAAGGAAACAAAAAACATGTTGGAATAAAATCAGTACAGAATAACATTTCAGCTGTTTAATAATCCCAAAATGGACTACTATTGATAAAACATTTTATGTGAAATAAGGTTTTTTACTTGTCTTTCTTTTGTTATTGTAGTCAGATTCAATTACTGCAATGAACACATGTTTGAAATTAGACCTGATGTTGCTACTTATCAGCTATAATCTTAGGCAAGTTTCTGTATCTCCTGAAGCTTAATTTATTCCAGTGTAAAATGATGATCATCAAAGTAGATCAGTATTCATTGACCACTTGGCAAGGGTGTTCTAAGCACTTTAATGGACTAGCTCAGATAATTCTCATGATAACCCTGTAGGGCAGAGGTCTCAACCCTAGATAAACAACCCTAGATACGTGATGAGCTGATTCTTATTAAATAAGGAAAACAAGAATTTGAGGATAAGGTGAGGGGATGACAGCATGAGATATTTTTAAAGTTTCTAAAGTGAATCCAATGTGTACCTCAAATTGAAAAACATCAAAATGTAAGTAAGTACTGTTAATATCTCATATTTAGAGGTAGTCCATGTTCCTTGGCTCCCATCTTCAAAGCCGGCAACAGGTGGTCAGATCTTTCCCAAATTGCATCACTTGACATGGTCTCTTTTTCTGTCCCTCACTTCTACTTTTAGGAATACCTCTGCTAACTGATTATAATCTCCCTGTTTTAAGGTCAGCTGGTTAGCAACCTTAATTCTTCTTAGTATTGTGGCATAACAGTTTCAGAGATTCTTGAGGTTAAGATGTAGACATTTTAGGGGAGATGTTATTCTGCCTGGCACTGTCTCCTTTGATGGTTCCTCCTCTTCTCCATCTTATTGTTATTGTGCTTAGTTGTCTTCTCTCTTCTTTCATTCTTTTGACACTCTCATCATTAAAAACCTGAAATGTCCACTATTCACTAGACTTTTAAATATACATCTCTAGTCCCAAACTTTTGCCTTTCTTCCAGACTAGAATATCTATGTACTTGGCATCTCTATTATATTAGATATTAGTAAATATATGTAACTCAGTGTGTTCCAGGTGAGATCTTGATGTGCATCCTCACAATGCCTCCCCTCAAACCACAATGCCTCCCCACATAACCTTCCCCATCTCATGTGATGGCAACTCCATCATTCCTGTTTGCTTAACCCACATATCTTAGAGTCTTCCCTAACTCTTGGCTTTCTCTCACACTTCATCCCCAACCCATCATGAAATAATATTGACTAGGTCTTCAAAATGCAGGTATAGCCTGCAGAACATGTCCTTAACATATTCGGTAAAACAATCACCTGTGGCTTTTTAAGTCAAACTTTGTGGAATGTGTATCTCTCTCAAAAAAAGCCCCACATTTTTCACATGAATTTTACATAGGAAAAAATATAACTATATTCCCCCAAACCCAGTTCAATGTTTAACATTTTAATAAAATATATTAACAAATATTATAACAGAACATTTTAAATGAACAGTTTAATAAAATGATGTGTGGGGCAAATATTGAATCCATTCCAAATATAATTTATAAAGTTTCAGAATCATGTAGAGACATTTAAAAAGGAGTTTCAACAAAAGAAATGACCCCTCAAATCCTTCTAGTGCTAAACAGTGAAAATACTGATAAAACACATCTTTTCCTTTTGTCGACACCTGTATTAGTTATTTGGTCATCACAAAGTATTCTGCATCCTTACATAATTATTACTTTATCTCAGATTTTTATTATGTTTTAGCTACTGTGTTTAGGCAACACATTATGGTTTTAATAATTTAGAAGAATGAGAAAGAACATTTTGGGGTACAAGGCATTGCTCATATATCCAGAATCGGACCACTTTTCAACACCTCCACTGCTTCTGCCCTGCTATGTACCTCCATTAATTCTCACTGGGATGACTGCACTTAGTTTCCCAAAAGGCCCCACTGGCTTTACCTCCTTACCCCCTTCATGCCCTCTACCAGTCTTTTCTCATGTCCTTCCTCTGCTCAAAACCCTGTAGAGGCCCTGTCATACTAATTAAAGCCAAAATCCCTATTATAGTCTTCAAGGACCCACATTATATACCTTTATCCTGCCCTTGCCACCTGGACCTGTTCCATATTTTTTCCTCTGGCTAACTCTGTTCTAGCTATTAGAACTTCTTCTCATTTATGGAACACTCCCCATACATTCACACTTTTGCTCTTCTGTTCCCTGCACCTAGAATGCTCTTCCTTATGGCACCCTCTTGGTTAACTCACTCTTACCATGTTTTTCTAAAATCTCACCTTCACTGTGAGGCTTACCTAACTAGCCTACTTAACACCGCAGCTTACCTTCTTGACTACCCACCCACTCCTCATCTTCCTTAACCCAATTGTCTTTCTTACAGTACTTAACTAATAAACTAATAAACTTAAGTTTATCGTTTGCCTCTGCCAACTAAGATAAGTTTCATGAGGGCTTGGTAAGTTTTAGTTTCCAAACGCCTGGTAAAGCTTCACAAAATATTGAAACTGAGCTCCTCTATTGACTCATTTTCCTTTTTTGGTCTCTCCTACATGCACAATAGCAACATCTTGGAATTACTGAGGGGTGCCTCGGTGGCTCAGTGGGTTAAGCATCCAACAGCTCAGAGCCTAGAGCCTGCTTTGGATACTGTGTCCCTCTCTTGCCGTGCCCCTCCCCAGCTCATGCTCTGCCTCTCTCTCTGACGAATAAATAAACAATAAGAAAAAATTTAAAAGTAGGTTTAAAATAACAGAAGAAGAATTACTGAAATGGAATCTAGAACAATTCTATTGCCGACCTCTTTAGTGGTTGTATTTCTTTCCATTTGATGAAGTAGCTGTTGCTTGCTAGACCTTCTTCACATCGTGGGTGTTTGTGTTTATCCTCTCTGCTTTACTACTACTGTATTATCACCTCTTCTTTCTCTCCCCTTTCTTCCCTAGATGCCAGATTTGGCTTTATTTTTTTTTCCTTGTCTTCCTTTTTCTGGGTTGACTATTGTGAATGCATGAAAACTGAACTATTTTACAGTAGGATGTTTGTATTTATTTCCAGGTAATTCAATTTACTAGGTATTTTTGTTGAATTCAATATGGAAAAAAATTAATCACATTACACATTACTATTCAAATAAAATTTCTCCTTAAAAGTTTTTCAAGTGAAGAATCACTTCTTTTTAGTTAGCATCTTTTATAAATTTCAATGATAATATATTTAGTGTCTTAAAGCATTTTAGTAATTAAAGTATTGTGAGAGTCAATATGGGAAGAAAGTAATATCTAGTCCTTTAAAAATTTGAGGCATGTGATATAGGTCCAGAAATGGGGCATTTTTGAAAGAAAATATTTTGAAAATATTGCTGTGAGCAATAGCAAATGGTGGACAGAAAGTTCCCTCAAGCATTAACTGTCATTTAAGAACTAAAAAGCCCTGATTTAATGAAGTAGAAGGTTTTGACCTCTCCTTTAATAAACTAATGCAGCCCTACATTGTTAAACAAACAAACAAACAAACAAACAAATAAAAAACATGGAAAGTAAAAGAACACAGACCTAAGTATTACAGGAGAGAGAAAAAAAAATCATTGTTTTTATACAACTAAAAGCCAGGAAGATTGTTTTCATGTCCCTGTTCAAATTGCTTTGAGGTAAGTCTATGGAATTAATATGGTTATATATTTACTTTTTTCCCTTATGTGTTTAAACTTAAAGTGCAATAGAATATAAAATAAACAAAGAAATTACTTTGAGATACAAGAGATTAAAAAAACTCTTCTTAAAGGCTAAACACATTTCTACATATTTATGTTTTCAATCAATATTTGTTGAATGAATCAAGAAATAATGAAAGTGTCCCCATTAAGAAGCTAGTTACCTGGCAATATAATATTTTAAGAACTGTGAATTATTTTAAGAATTGTGTTTGTAAGAATATCAAGACAGATTATATTCAAAAGTGTGTGTCTAGAAGGATTTTCCTGGGGGTAGATTATTCAATTTGCCTTTTTCAGAATGTAATGATGTTAAGTTGAAGAACAAAATGAAAGGTTCTTAAGTATTTCAGGTTAGAGACTATTAATGTGAGTTGTTGGAGAAAGTCTGTTTTATTTATTCTACAGATAGTTATAAAACACATTATGTGCCAGACACTATGGTATTGGTTGGAGTACAAAGTTGGAAAGTGAAGGACTCAGTTTGAAGGAATCTAGGAGTACAGAGCAGACACACCTATAAATGTTAGTATTGAGTGCAGTGAGAGAGGTATGACACAGAATTATGTAGTTTTAAAGAGGGGATACTAAGTCTGTTTGAGTGATTTTGTTATAATTTCACAAAGGAAGTATTATTAGTGTTAAGACTTGAAAGATACATATAAATTAGTGTGAAGAGGGAAATTCACATTCAAAAGACAGAAAAAGGCAAGCAGCTCAAAATGCTCCTGCCTTAAAGAGAGGTTAGATTACTCAGGTGGGTGGAGGCCAGGAATTCTTTAAAATATTTAATTATTAAAGCTGTGATTAAACAACTTTAAACTGATTTTCCTTATGTAGCTAGAGAATCTAATAAGTTAATGGCAGCAATGCAGGCTTTAAAAGGACAGATACTCACAGGGCACATATAAACAGTTTGTTAAACTACTTCTGTATTTCTTTCTTTCTTTCTTTTCTTAAATGTATTGTCAAGTTAGCTAATACACATTCTTAGCTTCAGGAGTGGATTCCCATGATTCCTCATTTACATACAACACCTAGTGCTCATCCCAACAGTGCCCTCCACAATGCCCATCACCCATTTTCCCTACTCCCCCAACCCATCATCCCTCTGTTCTCTATATTTAAGAGTCTTTTATGGTTTGTCTCTCTCTCTGTTTGGAACTTATTTTTCCTTCCTTTCCCCTATGGTCTTCTGTTAAGTTTTACAAATTCTACATATGAGTGAAATCATATGATATCTGTCTTTCTCTGAATGACTTATTTCACTCAGCATAATACCCTCCAGTTCCATCCATGTTGTTGCAAATGGCAAGATTTCATTCTTTTTCATTGCTAAGTAGTATTCCATAATTGTGTGTGTGTGTGTGTGTGTGTGTGTGTGTATGCACACTCTCTCTCACACACACACACACACACACACACACACGCATACATATACCACATCTTCTATATCCATTCATCAGTTGATGGACATTTGGGCTCTTCCCATAATTTGGCTATTGATAGTGCTGCTATAAACATTGGGGTACATGTACCCCTACAAATCAGTACTCCTGTATCTTTTGGATAATTCCTAGTAATACTATTGCTGGGTTATAGGGTAATTCTCTTTTTAATTTTTTGAGGAACCTCCATACTGTTTTCCAGAGTGGCTGCACCAGTCTACACTCCCACCAACAGTGCAAGAGGGTTCCCCATTCTCCACATCTTTGAAGAAATTGAGGATTTATCAATCCTCAATTGATAAAAGATTTTTTATCAAAAATCTCCCAACAAACAAGAGTCCTGGGCCAGATGAATTCCCAGGGTAATTCTCCCAGACATTTAAAGCAGAGTTCATACCTATTCTTTTCAAGCTATTCCAAAAAATAGAAATGGAAGAAAAGCTTCCAGGCACATTCTATGAAGCCAGAATTACCTTGATTCCAAAGGCAGATAAACACCCCACTAAAAAGGAATATTATAGGCCAATATCCCTGATGAACATTGGTGCAAAACTTCTCAACAAGATGCTAGCAAATCATTTTCATATTTTAAAAGAATTCACATATTCATATATTAAAATAATTATTAACTATAATCAAGTGGGATTAATTCCTGGGCTGTAGGGCTGGTTCAATGTTCACAAATAAATCAATGTGATACATCAGATTAATAAAAGAAAGGATAAGAATCCTGTAAATAGATGCAGAAGAAGCATTTGACAAAACACAACATCTTTCTTAATAAAAACCCTCAACAAAGTTGGGATAGAAGGAACATACTTTAACATCATAAAAGCCATGTAAGATAGGCCCACAGCTAGTATCATTCTCAATGGGGAAAAACAGAGCTTTTTTCCAAGGTCAGTAACATGACATGGACTGTTGTGTAATATAGTGTTGGAAGTCCTACCCTCAAATATCAGACAACAAAATGAAATAAAAGATATCCAAGTTGGCAAAGAAGAAGTCAAACTTCCGCTTTTCACAGATGACATTATACTCTGCATGGTAAACCCGAAAGACTCCATAAAAAAACTGCTAGAACTGATACATGAAATCAGCAAAGTTGTGGGATATAAAATCAATGTACAGAAATCGGTCGCATTTCTATACACTAATAATGAAGCAATAGAAAGAGATATCAAGGAATCGATCCCATTTACAATAGCACCAAGAACCATAAAATAACTAGGAATAAGCCTAACCAAAGAGGTAAAAGATTTGTATGCTGAAAAGTATAGAGGGTTTATGAAAGAAATTGAAGAAGACACAAAGAAATTAAAAAACATTCCATGCTCATGGATTGGAAGAACAAATGTTGTTAAAATGTCAATACTATCCAAAGCAATCTATACATTCAGTGCAATCCCAGTCAAAATAGCACCAGCATTCTTTGCAGAGCTAGAACAAACAATCCTAAAATTTGTGTGGAACCACAAAAGACCCCAAATAGCCGAAGTAATGTTGAAAAAGGAAACCAAAGCTGGAGGCATCACAATCCCGGACTTTGCCTGTATGACAAAGCTGTAATCAGCAAGACATATAGTATTGGCACCAAAACAGACACATAGACCAATGGAATAGAATAGAGAACTCAGAAATATATAGCCAACTAATTTTGATGAAGTAGGAAAGAGTATCCAATGGAAAAAATATTCTCTTTAGCAACTGGTGCTGGGAGAACTGGACAGCAACATGCAGAAGAATGAACCTGGACCACTTTCTTACACCGTACATAAAAAGAAATTCAAAATGGATGAAAGACCTAAGTGTGAGACAGGAAAACATCAAAATCCTACAGGAGAAAACAGGCAGCAACCTCTTTGACCTCAGCCTCAGCAACTTCTTACATGACATGTCTCCAAAGACAAGGGAAATAAAAGCGAAGATGAACTTTTTGGTCCTCATCAAAATAAAAAGCTTCTGCACAGCAAAGGAAACAACCCACAAAAGTAAAAGGCAACCGATAGAATGGGAGAATATATTTGCAAATGACATGTCAGATAAAGGGTTAGTATCCAAAATCTATAAAGAACTTACCAAACTCAACACCCAGAAAACAAATAATCCAGTGAAGAAATGGGTAGAAGACATGAATGGACACTATTCCAAAGAAGATATCCAGATGGCAAATAGACACATGAAAAGATACTCAACATCACTCATCATCAGGGAAATACAAATCAAAACCACATTGACATACCACCTCACACCTGTCAGAGTGGCTAAAATTAACAACTCAGGAAACTACCTCTGTATTTCTATTTATTTGTTTTAAATTTAATTGAAGTATAGTTGACATATAATATTAGTTTCAAGTGTACACAGTAGTGATTTGACATTTATATACATTATAAAATGATCACCACAATAAGTCTAGTTATCATCTGTCACCATATCAAGTTATTATAGTATTATTGGCTATATTCCCTATGTTGTACATTACATATTTGTGACTTATTTATTTTATAACTGGAAGTCTGCACCTCTGAATCCCCTTTACCTTTTTTGCTCATATGTAGCCAGGCAAATAGTGCTAGCAAAGGTAGATTGGAGAGTGTCAGAAATAGTACCCTCCAGTGCCCTGCCAGCTAAGTAGGAGAGTAAGAAAATAAGAAAGAAAAAGTGCCCACCAGTGCTTCCATTCCTCAAGAAATTATACACAGGTCCCTTCCCCACCAGCACACACCCTAAAATTAGTCAATAAATCTCCTTTACATATGGACCGGGCACTTTACAAGCTGCTGCTTCTGTGCTGGTTCTCAGAGTGAGTGGGTTTGTGCAGAAGCCTTTCAAAGCAGAGTCTTCGTTTCCTATAAGTCCTCCAGCTCACCCAGAGTTAAGTATCTCTAGTTTTCAAAGGCAAACATTACATGGCTTATCTTTCCAGTGTACATCTCCAGGTCTGGGGTGCTTGATATGGGGCTTAAACCCCCTCACTATGCAGTGATTAAATGAAGTATAGGTAATATGGATTATTTTAGGAAGTGCCTTTATTTTTTTTAATTTTTTTTTCTTAATGTTTTTATTTATTTTTGAGACAGAGAGAGACAGAGCATGAGCAGGGAAGGGGCAGAGAGAGAGGGAGACACAGAATCAGAAACAGGCTCCAGGCTCTGAGCCATCAGCACAGAGCCCGATGCGGGGCTCAGACTCACAGACTGAGATCATGACTTGAGCCGAAGTCGGACGCTCAACCGACTGAGCCACCCAGGCGCCCCTAGGAAGTGCCTTTAAAAGCACTGTGTTTTTAAATGATTTTCTTATGATAGATATTCTTTGATTAATGAATGTGTCCTTTCATTAATCCTATTAACATTTTTTTCTTTCCACATGCTATGCATTATATCAGAAGAGATGAATTTCTCCACAGTAATAACATTGATTTTAAATATTATACTCAAACTTCCATATCCAGTGAGAGTTTATCTTTGGGAATCTGTATATGTACTAAAAACTGCTGCCATTCCCAAAATTATCTTATAATTTTTTTGGAGGGATAGTTGCTATAAAAGCAGGTTATAAGCTATGTCACTAAATTAGTTTTCATTACTTTAGATTTATTCCTGACCCAGACTATAATGTTCAGCATGATCATCAAATTTATTCCTAATGTTTGCCTCCAGATGATTCTGAGATGTTTTCAAAATTGAATCAGCTCTCAAGGAACAGATGATTTTTTTTTTTACCATTATGGATGTTTAAATACATGTGCTAGAAGTACAGAGAGCAATTCCCAAGAAGAAGTTACCTAAATATTTTGAGTAATAATATCTTTGTCAGAATAAATAAGTAGCCTCCTTAAATGAATACCTCAAAAGGAAAAATCTCATACAAACACCCAAGTATTTGTGTACTTATTAAAAGTAATCAATTGCATTTCTTTGGAACCATACTCTCAATGTAACCAGGAAGAATTATAATTCAGTAATATTTCTTTCAATCATTTTGTTGGAATTGAAAATAAGTGTATCAATTGTGAAGTTGCTTTATGACAAAAAGCTAAGACCTGACATGTGTTAAAAATTGTACTTGATTTTTATAAAATGTAATACTTAATAAAATATTAAATTTAAAACTGTTCATTTACGATTTTGAAGTGCTTACATCTTACAATCAGCATATTGCTGAGTGACATTCAGCCACACTATTTGGTCTCTCTGGGACATGACAGTAGCTTCTTGATATTAGTGAAAATTATTTCATTAATTAAATTGTGCCTGGTAAGCCTGTTATTATTATGTCAATTTCTTCACATTTCTACAATGATAGAATGAAAGTTCTAATGTAATATGAAAAATCAAATCACTTAAAATTCTATCATAAGGTTAATTTGATTTTATAGCAAAGATCCTTTTCGTTGATAAAAGCAAAAAAGCACAGTCTTCTTATGACAGGTTGTCTTATAATAATTACCATTACATTTTTTGTTAAATATTAAATTCCAGAATTCACCCACTTCTGTTCTTATTCAAAGGAATACCCATCTATAAAATTCTCCTCTCCAAGCAAGCATATCAAAAGGATCTTGGAAAAGCCACAGATGTGGCTCTAATCAAATGGAGAGTATGAATAATAAACAAAGTCAACAGGAAATTTTATCACAGGAATGTAAAGAAAATCTCATATGTGTCACTGATATTTTCTTAAGTGTGACACATAATTGGAATATACAATTGGAAGATGTGTCTTATTTTAAAAAATGTTTTTATAGAATAAAGGGAGGTAGCAATGTATGATAGCTATAAAAGAACAAAGTTGAAGGTGAAAGTTGGGCTAAAATTGCTTCCTATTTTCCCTGCAGAATATTTCAATGATGACGTGAACAAAACTTTCAGAATTGCTCCATTGGACCTAATTTTTATTATCAGGAAGAAACGGATTTGTGATAGATGAAAAATATTATAGAAAGTGATGTTGTGATTTTAGGGTCTGTAATAACCAAGGAATGGTATACTGGACATATCAGTCATGAGCCTTAAATCATTGAGTCCCACACAGGGCTATTCCTCTAATCACTTGGAAGATTAGGTAAAATATAGGTCTTTAGGCACCTCTTCAGATTGACTGAAATCAGAATCTTTGCAAATAGAGAAAAGAAATCTGTATTTCTTGGGTTCTCACAGATAACCCTACTGGGGAATCACGTTTCCTAGATAATTTTGCTGGGAACTGGTAGGAGTTTATTTTCCCAGATTGAAATGATTTACTTTTAATCACTGGTGCTCCAGCTTTGCTAAGCTTTCTGGGAGTTGCCTTGTTCCTTTGGATGCAGAAAGGGTTGCACTGAAAAGGGAATTGAGGATTAGCCTTTTGTATATCTAAAAAAGAGTACTCATAACAAAAAGAGATACCTTCCCAATATTCTACAGACCTTGATTTTTAGTTTGTTGGTTTGTTTTGTTTTTAATAAGAGTGACAGACAGTGGAGAAGAAAATTAATCTTTCCTTACCTAACTTTCAGGAAATCAGACAAGTGTAGCCTAGCACAGGAAAGCTATCTGTTATATTTCAGTTGAGTTCTCTCAGGCTTTTACCTAGAGGAAATCTTTCCCACGTCTGGCAATTGGCTGACTGTCAGTCACAGTTTTCTGCATTGGGAATTTTCAAAATTTTCTGCCTTTTATGTGTATATTAGTGGAAGTTGGAAAAGGATGCATCAGAGATTACAAGCCTGGACCTATTTTAAACCTAACTTCTGCCTCATTGATTCTATGTGACAAATACAATTGTTTTGCTTCCATTGTCTCTGTCTTGAAATGTCAAGACAACCAACCAATAAGGAAATAAAAAGAAAGGAACAGTGAATATTCCACTTGTTTATGTAAATTTTAGTCCCTGTAACAAATATGAAATAAGATCTGACTGCACTTTAGAAGCCTTAGCTAAATGAGGTCAACAGTTACAGTCCATTGATAGTCACCATCTAATCTACATCTATTGATATAATACATTTTGCATTGTTGACTTAAAAAATTTACAGAACATCTCTACTTGCATTATTTTATCTGAAAGCATTGATTATTCACTTTTATTCCCTTACTACAATGAACATATAATGATATCTGTGTCCAGAGAAGTTAAATAGCTTGCCCAAGTCCACATAGTGAACACTTTCATGTATATTTTTATCTGATCAAAGCAGATTCTTCCTTGATATTTGAGAAGATGGATGGATAAGATATATTTTGGTCGCAGTATGCATATATATCTCTATTATTAATTTTTAAACAAAGGTAAAACTCAGTCAATTTTTATAAATATAATACTTTACAAATTAAGTAGATGAGCGTTTCTTGAAACTTGGGCAAATTAATTCTGTCAAGAGTTCTTGAGGTCTTAGAATGTCACTACAAAAGAAGTATATCTTGTTTCTATCTGCTGACATCTGATGCATGCCTTTGGGGAAAAAGCAGATGACAGCAGGTTATATAGGCTGGAAACTTAATGGCAAGTCAATTTGAATACAGAATTTCAATATACTGAATATGACTTATTGTATTATTCTTTGTCAAAGTGTTATTTAAGTACAGCTGTATGAACAATGGCTCCTTACCTGTAATGGAAATCATTTTATGAATTCTCTTCCTATAAAAATGATAACAATTAAATATCTCATGTGTTAGTGCAGTTGCTTAAAGCTCATATCAATAGTCAATATTGATGAGTTTTAACGTTTTAAAGTAGAAAAATTTTATCTTTTTAAATTCTTAATTATAGCCAGCCAATTAAAAAAAGAAGGATTGGACTAAGATGTCTTCATTCTATATACAAGATACAAGATACAAGATACAAGATACCTAAGGTCAGTTCCATATATGAAATCAGTTAACATTGTCCATCACATCAACAGACTAAAATAGAAAAATTACATGATCATATCAATAGATGTAGAAAAAACATCTGAAAATCTCCAATAACCACTTATGATAGACACTCTCAATTATCTAGGAGTAAAGAGCTTCCTCAGGTTGATAAAGACTATGTACAAAAGCCCTACAGCTAACTTCTGACTTAATGATAAGAAACATTAGGAACTTTCCCACTAAGATCAGTACAAGGCAAGGATGTCTTTTCACCCCTTGTTTTCCATATTGTACTACATGATCTAGCTAATACAATTGAACAAGAAAAGGGAAAAAATGAATACAGATTGGGGAGGAAGACATAAAACTGTCTTTGTTCACAGATGACACTATAGTCTTTGTAGAAAATGTGAAACAACAGCAACAAAACTCCTGGACCTAATAAATGATATAGCATGGTTGTGGGATATAAGATTTATGTACGGAAGTCCATTGCTTTCCTATGTATCTTCAGTGAACAGGTGAGATTTGAAATTAAAAATACAATACTATTTCCATTAGCACTACCCCAAATGAAATACTTAGGTATAAATCTAACAAAATATGTACAACATCTTTATGAGAGAAACCCCAAAACTCTGGTAAATGAATCAAAAAAAAAAAAAGAACAAAACGTGGAGAGATATTCCATTTTTATAGATAGGAATACTCAATGTTATCAAGATGTCAGTTCCTCCTAACTTGATCTATTGATTCAGTGCAATATCAATCAAATTTCTAGAGGTTATTTTGTGGATATTAAGAAACTGACTGTAAAGTTTACATGGAGAGTCAAAAGACCTAAAATAGACAACATAATATTGAAGGAGAAGAATAAAGTTGGACAGCTGACACTACCTTATGTCAGGACTTACTATGAAGCCACAGTAACCAGGACACTGTGACAGTGGTGAAAGAATAGACAAAAAGATCAGTGGAACGAAATAGGCTAGAAATAGACCCACATAAATATAGTCACCTGATTTTTGACGAATAATCAAAGGCAGCACAATGAAGCAAAGATAGTCTTTCAATAAATGGTGCTGTAACAAGTAGACATCAGAAGGAAAAAAAATCTAGACACCAACCTTACACCCTTTACAAAAATTAACTCAGTGGATTATAGCCCTAAATGTTAACATGCAAAATTATGAAGCTCTTAGAAGGTAACATAGCAGAAAACCTAGATGAACTTAAGTATGGTGATGAATTTTTAGTTGCAACACCAAAGACACCATCCATGAAAGAAATAATTGATAAGCTAGACATTATTAAAATTAAAAACTTCTACTCTGAAAAGGATAATGTCAGTAGAATGAGAAGATAAGCCACATACATGGAGAAAATATTTGCAAAAGACACATCTGACAAAGGATTGTTACCTAAAGCTATAAAAAGAACTCTTAATATTCAACAATAAGAACACAAACCACCTGATTTAAAAGTGGGCCCAAGATGTGAACAATTTACCAAAGAAGACATACAAATGGGAAATAAGCATTATGAAAAGATGCTTCACATTGTATGTCATCAGGAAAATACAAATTAAAATGAGATATGACTACACAACTATTGGAACAGCCAAAATCCAGGACACTGACAACATCAAATGCTGATGAGGAGTGGAAAAACATGAATCTCATTTATACTCAGTATAAGATCTAGCTATCACTGTGCTTGTTATTTATCCAAATAATTTGAAAACATATGTCCACACAAAAACCTTCACATAAATGTTGATGACAGCTTTATTCCAAATCACCAAACTTGGAAGCAATTAAGATGTCCTTTAGTAGGTGAATGGTAAATAAATATGGTACACCCAAACAATAGAATATCATTATCTTAAAACAAAACAAAACAAAACAAAACAAAACTATCAGGTTATGAAAAGACATAGAGGAAACTTAAATGCATATTACTAAGTGAAAGAAGACAACCTGAAGAGGATACATACTCTGTGATACCAACTATATATCATTCTGTAAAAGGCAAAACTATGGAGATGTTAAAATAGTTGCCAGTCATTGGGAGTTTGTGGGATTGAATAGGTGGAGCACAAAGGATTTTTAGGGCAATGAAAATACTCTGTATGATACTATAATTTTAGATACATTGTCATTATACTTTTGTCCAAACCCATAGATTGTACAAAATTAGGAGTGAACCCTAAGGTAAAGCATGGACTTCAGGTGATTATGATATGTAATCAGTTGTAACAAATATACCACTCTGGTGGCAGATGTTGATAAAGCAGAAGGTTATTCACGTGTAGTGGTAGGGGGTATATGGGAAAACTCTGTATCTTTCTCTCAGTTTTGCTTTGAACAAAAACTGCTTTGAAAATAAAAGTCTTAAAAAACTCTACACATTCAAGAAATATACTTTAAAATTAAAAACAAAAAGTTAATGGGCACCTGTGTGGCTCAGTTGGTTGGGCATCTGACTCTTGATTTCAGCTCAGGTCATGATCTCATAGTTCATTAGACTGAGCCCCACATCAGACTGTGCTGACAGTGCGGGACCTGTTTGGAATTCTCTCTCTCCCTTTCTCTCAGCTCTCTTTCTCAAAATAAATAAAAATTTTAAAAATAAGTTACTAGAGCATAAGAGAGCAATTTTATAATGAGATTCAATCCATTAGTAGAAGACATACAAATTTTAAACATGTATATGCTTAATAGCAGAGCCTCCAAAATACGTGAAGACAACCTTGACAGAACTTAAGGGAGAAATTTAAGGGCAGATATAAGAGAAATCAAAAATAATAGGTGTAGATTCCATTTTCAGTAGTGGGTATAATAACTAGACAGAGGAGTAAAGGAAATACCAGACTTGAAAAACAGTATGAGTCTAGTAGATCTAACAAACATCTCCAGAACACTGTATGCTACAACAGCAGAACACACATTCTTCCCAAGTGAACATGGAACATTCTACTAGATAAATCATATGATGTGACATAATAAAATTATTTTTTTAAGTTTATTTATTTATTATGAGAGAGAGAGTGCAAGCCAGGAAGGGGTACAGAGAAGGAGAGACAGAATCTGAAGTAGGCGCTGCGCTGGTAGTGCAGAACCTGATACAGGGTTCGAACACACGGTTCATGAGATCATGACCTATGCTGAGATCAAGAGCTGATGCTTAACTGACTGAGCCACCCAGGTGCCCTGACATAATAAAATTCTTGATAATTTTAAGAGAATTGAAATCATGAAAATATTTTCTCTAACTTCAATAAAATGAAATTAGAAACTAATAACAGAAAATTTGTGAAATTCATAAATGTGTAAAAATTAAACAACACATTCCAATGAGTAAAAGAAGAAATCACAAAGAAAATTTAAAAATACATGGAGATGGACACCTGGGTGACTTAGTCAGTTATGCTGTTCCTGGCTCATGCTCTCTCTCTTTCTCAAAATAAATAAAATAAACTTAAAAAAATACATTGAGATGAATGAAAGTGAAAACACATTGAAAGTAAAAGCATATGGAATGCAGCTAGACCTGTGTTTAGAGGGAAATTTATATTTGGAAATCCCTATATTTTCTAAAAAGAATAGTTTCATGGGGCGCCTGGGTGGCTCAGTCGGTTAAGCAGCCGACTTAGGCTCAGGTCATGATCTCACAGTCTTTGAGATCGAGCCCACGTCAGGCTCTGTGCTGACAGCTCAGAGCCTGGAGCCTGGTTCAGATTCTGTGTCTCCCTCTCTCTGACCCTCCCCCGTTCATGAGCTGTCTCTCCCTGTCTCAAAAATAAATAAACGTTAAAAAAAATTTAAAAAAATTTTTTTTAAATTAAAAAAAAAAGAATAGTTTCAAATAATTAACTTAATCCTCCACCTTAAGGAATTTGAAATAGTACAGCAAACTAACTCAGAGCAACCAGAAACAACCAAACAAACAAAAACAGAGGGACAACTTTTGCTGGACTGACAAAAAAAATAAATAAATAAATAAAAGACTCAAACTATTAAAGTCTGGAATGAAGAAAGACGTATATTATTAATCTTATACAAATCAAAAGGAAATAAGTGAGTATTATGCCAAAATTAAATAATTTACATGAAATGGTCCAATTCTGACAAAAACACAAATTCCTGATGCTAATGAGTTAAGAAAGACAAGAAAATCTGAATAAACCTTTAATAAGCAAAGAGGTTTCATTTTAATATTAAAACTTTCTACAAAGAAAAATATGTTCCCAGATGCTTTCATTGATGAATTCTATCAAATGTCTGAAAATTAATTTATGCCAAACCTTCATAAACTCTTCCAAAAAGAGAAAAGGAAACATTTTCTAAAATAATATCAGTATTACATTGAAACTAAAACCAGACATTTGAATGTAGATGCAAAAGTCTATAAAATACTAGCAATCTCACATCACATATCAAGAGATATACACCATGACCAATGACATTTATCTCAGATGAATGCAAAGTTAGTTTAACATCCCAAAGTCAATTTAGGTGACATATCATGGTATTTTAGTCTATTAAAGACTAAAAGTTGAAGAGAAAATAATCATCTCAATAGACACAGAAACTTGGTACAAAATTTACTGCTCGTAGTAAAGCTCAATAGTTTGGGAATAAAAGGAATTTCTTCAACCTAATAAAGAGTATCTACAAAAATCTTATAGCTAACATACATAATGCTGAAAGACGGAAAATTTTCCCTAACATCAGGAACAAGACAAGAATGTCTGCTTTCACCACTTCCATTTAATGTTTTATTGGAAGTCCTAACCAGGATTAATTAGGAAAGAATATTGTAATGTTATATGTAATGTAATAATTAGGAAAGAAAAATGTAAAAAAAAAGGACTAATAAGTAATTTTTGTAAGGTTGAATGAGATGATAGATCGACATAAAAATCAGTTAAATTAAGACTGTGATATTAGCATTAGGATAGACATACAGATAAATGGAACAGAATCAAGAGTCTAAAAATAACCAACATCTATGGTTAATTGATATTTGACAAGAGTGCTGAGGCAATTAAATGGGGAAAGCATATTCTTTTTAATAAATAGTGATGTTCAAGTGGATTTCGAAGTACAAAAGTATGAAAGTGAACTTTTTCTTCAATTCATAAAGAAAAATTAACTCAAAATGGATTAGAGATCTGAATGTAAGAGGTAAAACTACAACACTCTCAGAAGAAAACAGGATAAATCTTTCTGAACTTCAGTTATGGAAAGAATTCTTATATATGACACTAAAAGCATAGCAACTAAAGAAAAATAAATGAGATATCACAAAAATTAAAATATTTGTGTTTCAAAGGACACTATCAAGAAAGTGAAAAGTCATCCCACATAGTTGGAGAAGATAATTCCAAACCTTATTGCTATGGACTAAATATGCCTCTTCCAACCCCCAAATCATATGTTGAATCCAAACCTCTAATGTGACAATAATAGGAGGTGGGACCTTTGGAAGGTAATTAAATCATGAGAATGGAAGCCTCATGAATGGGATTAGTGCACTTATAAGTAGAGACACAAAAGAGCTTGCTTCCTTTCTCTGTTCTGAACCATGTGAGGAAACAAGAAGATAGCCATCTGCAAACCAGGAAGCAGTCTCACCATAAACTACATATATCAGCACCTTGATCTCAGACTTTCCAGACTCTAGAACTTTGAGAAATAAACCTTTGTTCTGTAAGCCACTCGGTCTATGGTAATTTGTTATAGTGGCCTGGATTAAGATTAAGATACATTTCTGATAAGGAGTTTATATACAGAATATATAAAAAATTCTCACAACCAAACATTAAAAAGACACATAACCCCCAAAAAAATGAAAATGGGAAAGTATTTGCGCAGACATTTCTCCAATGAATATATACAAATGACTAATAAGCACATAAAGGATAATCACTATTAGTTATTTAGGAAATATAATTCAAAACCACTATACCTCTCACACCCACCAGAATCATTTTAATAAAAACAGGGGATGGAAATGTTGGCAAGTATGTGGAGAATATGGAACTCTCATACTTTGCTGGTGGGAATGTAAAATTTGGTAGCCACTTTGGAAAGCAATTTATCAGCTGTTTGGAAAGCATTACCATATGACTCAACAATTCTACCCCTAAGTGTATACTTAAAACACATGAAAACATAATACTACATTAATACTTAGATCCAAATTTTATAATTTTATGACCATTTACTTATAGTACACAAAAAAGTGAAAATTATGCAAATGTCCATCAACTAATGAATATATAAATAAAATATAGTATCCTATCCAATGGTATATTATTAAGCAAAAAAATAAAAAGAATATTATGATTGCAAGGTACAACATGGATGGACTTTGAAAGTATTAGGTAAAAGAAGCCAGTCACAAATGTTCAAACAGTGTATGATTCCATTTATATGAAATGTCTATATTAGGCCAGTCTATAGAAACCAAAATTAAATTAATGCTTATCTTGAAAGGGGAGATTTGTATGGGGATAGGGAGAGTACCTTGATGGATATGGAATTTCTTTTGTGGATTGATGAAAATGTGCTAAAATTAGATTGTGATGACAATTGTATAACTTTATCAATATACTAAAAACCATTTTAAATGGGTAAATTCTATTTTATGTAAATTATACCTTGATAATGTGTTTAAAAAAAGATATAAAACCTCAGATTAGTCCAGCTGACTGATGAGTTAGATAATTATTTTAAATTCACTTGTAAAAAATTGGGTTCTATAGCTCATCAAAACTGTAGAATATCAAATATTATACAGTGATAATAATTCCTGAAACACACTGGATAAAAAAAAACACAAATTTTAAATAAATATCAGTCAGATAGACAGAATACTAACAAACCAGAAAAGAGACTAGAAGATCTAGTGCAAACAGAAAATAATAATGAACCTAGAATTCCAAACCAGCCAAGCTATCATTTAAAAGTAAGAACAAAATAAGGACAAAATATTTTCAGGAATACAAAGACTGAAATGTTTCTACTTATAAAATTTTCCCTGAAGAATTATAAAAGGATATTCTATATCCTCAGTATTAATCCAGTGAAAAGAAGCTACATTAAGAAAGCAACAATGAACAAAATATTGGTCGATAACAGTGATAAAAAAATAAGCGATGAGTCAAAAATAATAGTCCCAGAAATCGAATGAGAAAAACATGTCTATCACTTTGGATATGTGTATTTGAAATAAGCTGGAAGTAAAGTAATAGATAATAATAAGGAAATTGTGAGATGAGCAGGGTTATAAAATATACTATTTTCTTTAATGAGAGGGAAGATAGACCTGTTTTTACACTTTCTTCATTTGAACTAAATATTGCTGTTAAGAAATTTAATGGACTTTTCTAGTAATGTCAAATAATTCAGAACAACCTCATCATTGAGTACAACTGGAAAAGCTGGAGAAATGTTAAAACAGCAATAAATGTAAAAACTCCTTGAAGGCATGAGAAAATTAGCAGTAAAGAATCTCTGGACAAAGAAAACATAAAACCACAATGTTGACTCATGTATTTCTTCTGTGAAGGCATTTCCTGATTCTAGGTAGAGGCAGCCAAAGAGTTAAGAAACCACGCTGCTCTTTTAGCAACCTGTTAGGCTAGAAAGATAAAATTCAGAAGCCAGGTTCAAAACAAAACACAAAGACACATATTTTCTTCTTTAGACCCTAAAGAGCAATACTCTACGAACAGAAAAAAGAGAAGGCAGACTATGATGGAAACTTCAACTACCTGTAGAAATGCAGCTCACCTGTGTTGAGACCAGAAAGAAGAGCTAAACTGTAAAGCGTCCATCTTGAGAATACAGGAACTCTACTTAGAGAAAAGTATTCTGCAGAGCTGTTTTTCATTTTCTTAGACTACAGCCCACAGTAAGCATTACATTATACACAGGGATCCAGTAACACATGCACATAAGTGTTAAATTGACATATGCTTTATGAAACATGACTGACACTATGTGTTATATTCTTATATCCATCATTTTATTTTCTACTTTTTAAATGATGTGAACAACGAAATTATTTTTAGAACCTACTACTGACTCACAACTCATTAAAAAAACACAACAGAGACTCTCTCATCGTGGGCCTAGAAACAGGCATCAATAAAGATAATTTGGGAAGACGTTTATAATTAGAAACACGTTATGCTACATCAACATAGGAACAAACTATATACTTTATATGTGTTTATTTCATTATTTCCATTTCTATAGGTAAAATAGCTTTTCCAAACTTCTGAGGCAATATATTTGAAAATTTCAATGAAATGGATGAATTCTAGAAATATATAATCAAAACTGAATGGTAATTAGAATATTCAAATGAACCAATGAGATTTAAATAAAGATATTGATATTAATAACATATGTACTTGTCCCCTTTCTAGATGTTATTCACATAAGGTTTTACCTACATATCTATCTTCTATCTTTCTATTCCCTTCCAAAAAAAGATTATGAAAGAGATGGCTAGCTAACACTTTTTATGCATCTATATTACTGATACCAAGGCAGTGCATGAAGTTAGTGTTATAATATAGTTATAATACAATAATTTGCTGACTAATTGCTTGTGAGAAAATTGGCAATCAAACTGTGTATTTAAACACACAGACAGGGGCACCTGGGTGGCTTAGTCAGTTAAGTGTCTGACTCTGGATTTCAGCTCAGGTCATGATCCCAGAGTTGTGGGATCTATCCCCAGGATGGGCTCTGCACTGGGTGTAGAGCCTGCTTAAGATTCTCTTCCTGTCCCACTGCCCCTACCCCGCTTGTAGGCACTTTCTCTCTCTCTCTTAAAACACACACACACACACACACACACATACATATTTCTGGAACTAGAAAAATGGTTCAAAGTAAGAAACTATCAACGTGGTGCACTGTATTAATGGAAGAAATAAGAAAATTAAGCCTTAGCATGACCCTCTGGGGGGAGAGACTATACTTCCCTGCACCATGGACTTTAATTGAGTTCAACAGAGACATAAATGTCCTGTAGATCCATGGGTAGGAAGTAAATGTATTTTAAACCAATGAAAATTCAGAGCTGTTTATTCAACAGCATTGTTGTAAAACAATCTGATACAATGAACAAATTGTGGAGTATACATAGGTTTGATTACATTATAACAAGAATTATTATGATTTAGATTTGTAAACTGCAAAGAGGATAGTTCTTAGACTTATGCATTAAAAGTAAGAAACTATATTTATAGCAAAGTATATATCAAATGTATATTTCTGGCATACTTATACAATTAATCATCCATTATATTGATGCCTATTAGGAACTTGGGTATGAGAATGGAGATAGGAATGACGAAATGAAGTAAAATAAGAGAGAGGTTTTGCACAGAATGTTAGAGGTAGTGTGCCATGAATCATACCTGAGATCCATATTAAGCATAAATATTTATAGCAAATATAGCAAAATATTAACCATTATTAACTCTGGGTCTTGGTGATTTAGATTTTTGTAATGTTTTTTATAATTTAATGTGTTTTCAAAGTCTTCAATAAAATTGACCTTTATTTTTTGCATTCTCAAATTGCATAGGCATTTAGACTTCCTTCTCTTTATCTCATACCTCCATACATTCAATCCTTATGTTTTCAAATTTATATTATACTTTATTATGTTATTTTTTTGCTCCTAATATTTTGTAATTTATCTAATAGTGCCTCACAAAAGAGTGTCTGGGGGTATCACTTTCACAGAAAATTTTTGAAAACTGAATTGAGTTAAATATATTGTCCCGATGTTCCTCTCTCTATCAAATTAGTAGTAAGTTTTTTGATTCATGGTAAATATTTTCTTATAAATTCAAATCTAGCAGGTTTTACTTTAAAATGTATATTATTCTTTTCTGCCATACCATCATTTTTCTGTTCATGGCTGTATGGATACAGCTAATGATTTTGTCATCCAGTTAATATCAGCTCTTTCTTACAACCCTCAACCTAGGGAAATCTCTTTGAGGTACCTTGTTCACTTTGTACATTCAGATCTAAAGATGTGCTTGCCACACAGAGAGCATTGAGTACATACTTGTTGAATAAATTAATTACTATAGTTAATGACAAAAATAATTGAGACTAATACGGTAGTTTACAGTGTAGACAGTTATCAATAGTGTTGATCCTCACAATACAATTGTAAGGTGATTTCTATTGCCATGTGGCAGTGGAGAGAATTGCATGCTAGGAAGGTTAAGTAACTCATTTGAGGCCATTAGGTTAGTACTTCAAAGATCCATCACGTGATTTTATGTCTTCTGGTACCAAGAGATCCATAGGTAATTTAAATATATTTTCAGTCTTACTATAGAAACCCTTACAGTATTAAATAATGCAATATTAGAGAAAATATCACAGAACTATTTCCTTCTGTATCCTCTGGTCCTTTGGTTGTCTCTGAAGATCATATTCTGCTCTTTTTTAGGCTGTTGGAGGAGATGAGCAACAAAGGATTTTAAATTGATTAGTAATGTGATTGTAGAAAGTTCTATGATCCTTCCTGACTTGTTAGGCCCAAAGGGCTAATTTCAGCTTTGGGGAGAAAACCATATATATATCATATATATATCATATGTATATGATGATGGTACACACACACACACACACACACACACACACACACACACACTTAGAAATGTAATAAAACCTAAATTGGTTAGAGAGAAAGTATATTCAAACAAGAGAGAGATTAGAAAAAATAATTGAACTATTTAAAAAGAAAATTGCTTTCTTAAGTCCTTAAATATAATGCCAGTTCAGTTGAATTTTTCTTTTCTGTTATACATGTTAAATTACACTATAAAAGTAATGGTTTTCTTGTTATATGTAGAATAGTAAGATCATTGTGCATATGTGTTAATTATTAATATTCTTAATTGCATTTGCTACTTAAGTAATTGAGCATACCTAAAATATTTAACACTTTTAATATTACTCATACCAAATATTATAAATATGACAAATAAATGGACTAAGAATCTATTTAAGGGAACTTTATTCTTAAAGATATAGAGGCCTCACTAATTGGTTTATTTTGTAGGTTTTTAATCTGAGTGCTGTATGTCCCATAAGAGTTCATGGATAGAATCCAACTGGCTGCAAAAAAATTAAATCTTTATTTTCACTGACCTCTAATTGAAATTGAGCTTTTCTCCAATCAGGAATTTTAACAAAAATCCACAGTAATATTAGCAATATCATTCAAACATTTTGATATCTCATTGCAATTGTTACAGATAATCTTGAAATATTACTTCTTCAAAATTATGGTAGTTATTAGACCCACCACAAGATACAATAATGAAGTGCATACATTATTTTACTATATTACAATAAACTATTTTAAATAGCATTTCAATATAATCACTTTTTAACAATTTTGTATATTTTATTTAATGCATTTAAATTATTCTGATTTGATGTAGATCCTTAAACTTTACCAGTCTGTCAAAGAACTGAAACACTTTTTTGAGGAGTTATATTTAACTCAGGAATATTAATATTTGATAGGTAAGAAATAAATATACTAATGGCATTTTATATATATTTATTAAAGTAAAATTATATATTTGATAAATGTTAATTATATCTTTTTCCTAATATTATTACAGCTAACATTATTATGTGCATCTGTGCTTACAGGGTGGCTTTTAGGAAATTTCAAAATATGGTAGATAATAAGTTGAATATTGTCTTCTGTTTAGGGAAATTTGTTTGAATTTTGTTATTTGTTTGTTTTTGTTTTTGTTTTCTAAACAATTTGCCAGTGAGTTTGACATGATACTGGAAATCCCTGGCTTGTGAGGTTCTGGGGATGAAGGCAGACATATTTCATTTGTAGTCCCCCCAAAAGAATAGTTGTTCTAAAACTTTCCAGGTATCAGAAAAATTTCAGCAGGGACTAGAGATAGTTATATAGTGGAAGTTGACAGGACTATTTAATGATTTGGGGCCCAGGGCTACATCCCAAAGTCATTATAAGAATTTTTAAGATATCTCTGAAATGTCATTAGTTTGACAGAAAAGGATGGAAGTTGATTGAAGAGAAAGTTATTTCACTGAAACTGAGAGTTCTAAGAGCTGTTTTTCTATATTCTAAGAAATAAATTATCTGTTTTCTAAAGTCTCAATAAATTTCCTCTTTCCTAAGGTCTCAAGCAGAGTATAGATGGGCCAACATCACTGAAAGGGTCTTTGGGGATTTTTGTAATGATAATTCACTATGAGCAGGACCTCTACATTTTTATTATATAATGTTTCTTATCATGGCCATGCTTTGCACCTGCACTGTATTTTAGCTTTGTGTCTTCATGACTGATAAGAATCCAGTTTCTCACCATGATTTGAGTGCCTTAGTGTCTTAATATAATATGGGAATTCCCCAGGGAAAAATTTAGTACTACATCTAGTAACAGTGAATGCTTCTTCATACTAAAACAAGAATGCAGATATTTTCTTCTGCATTTTTTTTTTTTGCCAGTATGATCAACATACTGTTTTTCAGGGAAAAACAGCCACCAAACATCACCAATAATAAAACAGTACACACATACACACATTCTCCCACAAACAAACAAATAAAATACATTTTCAGGGCTTACTTATCATGTGTCAAGCATGATGTTAGGCCATGGAGGTACCCACTGACAAGGCTATATTATCACTTCCTAAGGTACTAATTTTTATTACTTTACAATAGACACTATGATATTGTCTTGTCCCCACACCCTTTAAATTTGTAATTGTATTGGTCTATGGGCTTGCCCTTTATTCCTTTCTTGGTCTATCATCTCTATGGTGCTGATTTCATAATAACGGTACAGTTCAAGATGTATCCTAAAGAACCTGAACTATTTAACCTGTAGATTTCCCCCAGTCTAAATGTTGCTGATTATATACTAACTGTGCAATTCAAGCTATACTTCTATCCATTTTTTTTTTGTAGATAGATGGGTAGATTCATTCTCAGGTTCCATCCCCTTGCAAGGCTAAAGGTAATGGTGTGTTCTTTCATCAGGAGACATATTATGTCTGCTTATCTGTATCTTATGACAGTTGTAGCTGTAGATGTTCAATGCTTAGACTCATGAGCTGATTGGGGTTTCATAGTGATGGTATTCTACTTCTCTGATTCAAAAAATATATCAACTAGAAATACTTCTAGAAAGTGATACTTCCTTCAATCCAATTATTTGGGGGTACCTGGGTGGCTCAATAGGTGAAGTATCTGAATCTTGATTTCAGCTCAGTTCATGATGTCATGGGTTTGAGAGTTTGAGCCCTGTGCCCAGCTCCACACTGACAGTGGGAGCCTGCTTGGGATTCTTTCTCTCTACTTTTCTCTCTGGCCCTACCCTGGGTGTGCACGTTCTTCCTCTTTCTCTAAAATAAATAAATAAACTCTAAAAAAACACAATTATTTGATTTTCAGTGATACAGTCTATATAGAAAAGGTAGGACATGTATACTTTGTTCTTTCTCTTTATTCCTAATTGTCAAGATAATGAATGATTTCCCTTACTATTCTCCAAAATAAAAACTCATTAATTTGAAAACTTTTGATGAATTTCAAATCATTGCAATAATTTTTCTTACTGATGCTCAAAGTTTTCCATCTTTGACTCTTTGGTACCTTTTTATGTTACCCCTGATGTTTTTTGACATGACCCTACCAATCTTTGATAGCTTCCTTGCTATCAAGGTATATGACAAGATATTTATGATAATCCTACACATTGACCATTCAATTCCTGGAAGTGGACATTTCTCTAAAGGACCCTGATTTCTTTTGGTGGGGAATGGCATTTAAAATCTGGAGATTAAAGTAATTGTCGCTATTGAATTGGTAATTTCATCTAGGCCTTACCAATGGACCAATGGCTGTGTGTGTGTGTGTGTGTGTGTGTGTGTGTGTGTGTGTGTGTTTACGTGTTTATGGTAATAAAGGACAATCTAAGTAAATTTATGGTACTACCAAATAAATTCAGGATTATAGGATTTAACCTCAACTTCCTCTGTATTACATTGGTATCTCTTTCGTTGCACTCAGAGAATACTCATTCACTTGCACACAGGAAATGAAACAATTAAAAAAATCTAATGATCATTCATTTACTTTATCCCACATCACACAGGAATCAGTTAACAATTTCTGCATAGTCCTTCCACATTCTCCACATTCTTCATAGTTGACTGTTTATACTTTGTCAGAACATATAGCCATGACTCACTATATTCTCTCGCTTTTAACTTTCATTTTTTTCTTAATTCAATGAGTATATATTCAGCCTTTACATCAACATCTATCCAGTCATATTGATTGTCTGCAGTTTGTTCTGTAGTAGATTCTTCAGGAAAAGTCTATAAAAATAATAATCCATAAATTTTTGTGATAAATGTTTAGCTCTATTCTTTGTACTTAAAAGTCAGTTTTTCTGGATATAAAAATCTTTGACTCGCATTTTTCCCTGTGGGTATCTTAAATATATTACTGTATTTATTTTATGGCACATTGCAATGCTTTTATGAAGTCTGAAAACTACTCTTTTCCTTATAAGTCATTTGTCCTTTTTCTCTAGATCTCCAAAAGAATTTTTGTTGTTAAATTTGAGTGATTTTATAAAATGTGATTCATTTTTTTTATTATTCCAGGTTGATATTCTTGGTTATGTTGAACATTCCTTCAATATGTAGTTTGTTTTATTTCAGGGAAATTTCTTGAATTATTTTTAGTATTTGTTTTGTTCTCATATTTGGCTTTCTTCTTTGGGACTGCCATTATAAATCTTTGCCTATTATGAACATTGTTATTTTTTCCCAAATCATTCTTATATTTTTCTTATTTTTGTTTTTTATTTAAGAAGATAAGGTCTTTTTTTTACTCTCTACTGTTGTTTTTATCTTCTCTTTTATTCTTATGGGCTTAGTCTTCATTTGTTGTTTACTTGGTATTTTTCTTGATTCTTGTGGTAGGCTTGTATTACTATAAACTTCCTTCTTAGATCTGCTGCTTTTGCTGTATCCCCTAAATTTTGAACCATTGTTTTTTCATTGTCATTTCTCTCCATGTAATTTTTATTTCTTCTTTGATGTCTTCATAAACTCATTCGTTGTTTAGTAGTATGTATTTAACTTCCATGTATCTTGCTCTTTCCAGATTTTTCTTTTTTCTTTCCCCCAGATTTTTTTCTGGTTGATTTCTAGGTTTATAGAGTTGTGGTCGGAAAAGATGCATGATAGGACCTTTGATCTTTTTTAATTTGTTCAGATTTGTGTTGTGGCCTATAATGTGATCTATTCTGGAGAATGTTCCACGTACACTTGTAAAGAATGTGTATTCTGCTGTTTTAGGATGGAATGTTCTGAATATGTCTGTTAAATCCATCTAATCCAGTGTGTCATTCAAAACCATTGTTTTCTTGTTGATTTTCTACTTAGAAGTTCTCTCCATTGGTGTAAGTGGGATATTAAAGTCCTCTACTCTTATTATATCACATTGATTAGTTCCTTTATGTTTGTTATTAGTTGTTTTATGTATTTGGGTGGCTTTCATGTTGGGTGCATAAATATTTGCAATGTTATATCCCCTTGTTGGTCTGTCTTCTTTATTATCATATATTGTCCTTTGTCTTTGTTTTAAAGTCTGTTTTGTCTGATGTAAGTATTGCTTTCCTAAGACATCCACTTGCATGGTAAATGTTTCTCCATCCCCTCACCCTCAATCTGGAAGTGCCTTTGGTTGGAAATGAGTGTCTTATACACACAATATAGATGGGTCCTGTTTTTTATCCACGCTATCACCCTGTGTCTTTTGATTGGAGCATTTCATTCATTTACATTCAGAGTGATTATTGATATGCAATATATATATATATATGTGTGTGTGTGTGTGTGTGTGTGTATGTATACATATATATATGTATACATATATATATACAAATATAATACATATCCATATACATATATATATATACATATATAATATGTATACATATATATATATTATTTCTTGTTTTGCGGTTATTTTTCTAGATCTTTTCTGGTCCTTTTTTCTCTTTCTCTCTTCTTTCACAGTTTGCTGGCTTTCCTTAGTGATAAACTTGGATTCCTTTCTCTTTATTCTTTGCATATCTATCTATTACTGGTTTTTCATTTGTGCTTACCATTAGGTTCATATTTAACACATTTTGCATATGGCAGTCTATATTAAGTTGATGGTTGCTCAAGTATGAACCCAATTTTTACTGCCCCTCCCCACATTATAGGTTCATGGTGCTATATTTTCCATCTTTTTATTTTATGAGTCCTTTGACTGATTTTTATAGATATACTTATTTTTACTGTTTTTGTGCTTCCTACTTTTCTTGCTGTTATTATAGGCCTCTCCTTCCATCTAGAGTCATCTTTAACATTTCTTATAGGGCTGGGTTAGTGGTCATGAACTCCTTTAGATTTTTTTGTCTGGGGAACTCTTTATCTCTTCTTCTTCTGAATATAGCAACCTTTCTGGATAGAGTATTCTTGGCTACAGATTTTTTTTCAGCACTTTGAATATATCATGCCACTTTCTTTTTGCCTGAAAAGTTTCTGTTGAAAATCTATTGATATAGTTTTATAGGGTTTCCCTTGTATGTAAGTATCTTCTTATCTCTTGCTTCTTTTAAAATTCCTTTCTTATCACTACTTTTTACCATTTTAATTACTGTATATCTTGGTGTGGAGCTCCTTGCATTGATTTTGTTGGGGGATCTCTGCAGTGAGGCAGGGCATGGTGTAAGAAAGTTAGGTATAGAGTGTGGACACTTCCTGGTTTCCAAGGATGGTCCTATGTTCATTCTAGGGGATTGGGGAAGGAGATGGCAACTGCTAGCTCCTTTGCTTCTGGAGAAGTCCTTCAGAAATCCCTGTCCCTCCAGGAAATACTCTGAAATGAGTAAACTACTTGCTCTCCCATTTGTACCAGATGGTTTTCAGACTGCTCCTTCTATGTTGTAATTCCCTGAGCTGTTTGTCATGCTGTTTCTTTAAGGTTGGGAGCTGAGCTTCCTATTACCCTCTGGGCTCTCTCAGAACCAAGTCTGCTGATTTTTAAAATTTCTGGCTTTAAATCTTGCTGGTTGTAAGAACTCACAAAATTTGGCCCCTCTTGCTTTCAGAGGAAAATGTTATGGGGATTCACCTTCCGTGTGGCAGCTCCTTGGTGTGGTATTCTATTTCTCTTCCCTCTCCCTGCCTGTGCCTTCCTCCCCACCATGGATGGTGGTGGTCTATTTTGCTCCTCACCTTGTCTCTGCCCTTCCTACTGTCTTCATCGCAGACTCTTCTCTACCTTTTGTTGTGGACTGTTCTGCCAGTCTTCAAGTTGTTTTCTGGGTTATGTACACTGGCATGAGTGTTATCTAGTATCTGTGGGAAGAGATGAGCTTATCGTCCTCCTACTCCACCATCTTCTCAGCCTCCCCCAAATCATTTCAACGTAATTCTTTTCTAAGATGGAACAACACTTGAGTACCTAGTAGATTTTAACCCTTTAGTCAATATTAGATGCCAGTGTTGCTTATACTCACAAGGTAAAGAAAACTTACCTTTTGAGTATGATCTGGTCATTAAAAGGGCACAACGTTCCTATAAGAAGCCATTATAGCATTTATGGCAACTCTAATTCTGGCTGGATAGAGAGAAATATACTGCAGAATTAAAACATGCTGAGGAAAGTGGTATATTTTTGGATTCTTTATTTGTACAAAGCCCTTGAAGAATTTAGTGGCAGGAGGGATTCCCCCAACCTCACTAGAGTTCCTGTTGCATCCCTAAGTATCAAAAGAGTGGTGGCAAGACTGCTTCAGCCCCACTGATCTCTGACCTTGTGGGTACTCAGCAGAAAGTCAAGAAGAATATCAGAAGGTGGAAGCTAGACTTAGTGATTTCACCTCTTGCCTCTTGTTTTCAATTTCACCTGTGACTAAGATGTCAAGTTCTTATTTTCACGAAGCCATCTACAGTGTAGCAGACAGAGCTTGGGGATATTTATTGGCTTATTTGCAGAGTGTCAAATTGTGAATGTGTGCACAAACACGTAAATGGAAAAGGGGCATGGCACATCTGAAGAGCTTGAGAGATAGGTGGTGGATTCCACACAAATAAAAGCAAACATTATCTAAGATCATTTCTGTCATTGCAAATCAAGACCCTCTCCATTAAACTGGTTTAGAATTATGAACTAAGTTAAAGGTTTTAATGTGCTTTTAGGCTTTAAGGGTTGTGGTATACTTCTGCCCATGTGCTTTTTGTTTACCTGCCCCACAAAAACTTCTCTTCTTGACAGATCCAACAGGATATTTCAGTCACTTATGCTTTTATTTTTTTAAAAAATATTTATTTATTTACTTATTTTTGAGAGAGAGAGAACATGAACCGGTGAGGGTCAGAGAGAGAGGGAGAGAGAGAAAGAATCCCAAGGAGGCTCTGCACTAACAGCACAGACTCCGGGCTCAATCTCCCAAAACATGGGCCCAATTTCCCTAACCATGAGATCATGACCTGGGTCAAAATAGTCAGACACTTAACTGCCTGAGCCGCCCAGGCATCCGAGTCATTTAACTCTTTTAAAGGAGGTCAACTTTTTTCTGAAAACACTCTGTAGGAAAAGACTTTGTTGGATTTTATGCAAAGAGGGAAGGATCCAACTAAAATAATAAGAAAACCAAAAGCAAACCTTCACAATTGAGCCCTTATCTTCAGTAAAGCATGGTTAAAACTGAGTACACAGAATATAATGGCTGATATGTTTGTGTTTCAAGGATGAAGCATTTTTCACCTGTGACCACTTGCTTGACTTTAAACTGTAAAACTTTTCATTTATATTATTTAGAGACTGATATAGCACATGTATATGAGCTTTCAGTGGGATGCCCACTAACTAAGAAAAGAAATAAGTTTTCTTAGCAAGCAGCATTTCTCTTCTTTGGCGATATGTCAGATTTTTTTGATGATATTTGTTTTGTATATAGAATAAATGTAAATCTTGAAAATATTGTTTTTAAGCATTGATTTCTCCTCAGTATGGAAAGGAGTAAGAAACAAAGAGAATCATGAAAAGAACACCAATACAGCATTCATCAGGATTGAGGTTGGAAAAAGATTTGAAATAACTGCAACCTTTTTTTTTTTTTTTAGATGTGACTCAAATTACTGGAGGAGAAAAAGGAATTGTTAATGCACTATTGCCTGAGTGATGACCCGTATATGGTGCCCTCTGCTGTATCTCAGGCAGACATGATTAAATGGTGTTTGTTTTTTTAGCTATATGGTACTTGGGGATGTCATAAACATTATACAGATACTAAGCTTCCATCCCTTTTTGCTGCCTTTCCCTGACACCCCCCAAAATGAAATGCTAAGTTCTGTCACCTGGGGGTAGTTATAATAACCACAGCTGCTGATATTGCCAGCGGCAGGAACAGAACTGGATCAAGGAAAATGTGACCCAAAGTACATGACTTTAAACTCTAGTTGTGACAGCTAATGCAGTCACTGCCGGAGGAAAATGAGTCCCTTGACTAAACTCACCCTGATTTGTTATCTGACTAAAAATGTCTGGTGGAGGGAAAAGCCAGCATTTGTGGGCATTCTTGGTTGTTGTACGTAAATTTGATGATTGAGGCTTGATAATGACCCTTGAGATATTGTAGACAGTGGGATCTTACATACACTTTAGAATATATTACCTGTTGGTAACATAACTATTAGAGCTTAGGTTTTTGTGGTAGAAATAAAGGGCACAGATAAAGAATTGCAAACAACAACAACAACCTAACTCTTTGCCATAATTAAGAACTGCATTTCTGGAAGAAATGTAACTCATTAAGATTAGAGGCTTTTAAAATGTTTTACATGAGTAAACTAGAGGGCTTTCCCAAGCATCAGCCTATGATCAGCAGATAAGACTTTGAGATTCTCAGGGAAAGGAAGACATAGCATGTGATTCTCCTCAGATAAAGGGAAATGAAACGAGTTAGTAAAGGTCAAAAAGACTACTAGAAACCTGTGATAACAATACATATTCGAAAACAATTACATTATCAATCAAGTAGTTAGGCCCAACCATTGAGACTTTTCTTTTTACTGATAGCATCTATGTATTACAAAGGAGCTGATTTCCTTATTAATGTATATTAATTGTTTCTAAAATCTGACTTTTTACATCAAATGAAAACATTTCCAATTAAATCTGAACATGTCCTCAACTATTACTATATTGCAGAAATTCTGCTATAATAGAATTTTTTTTTTTTTTTGAATTTAGAATTGTGGTTCTGACTGGTCAATAAAGATGTATCTATAAAGAAGTGGAACTGACTTTTCTCGTGAAACCTGTAGTCTTGTTCAGAAATCAATTAGCTTTTTTTTCAAGAATCTTTCGAGCAAGGGTTGAATCATTAGAAAAAACAATGAACTCTTGAGTTCATTGCTTTGAAGACCAATGTTCAGTTGGTTGAATAGTCTGAGATGTTTTAGTTCGATATTCAAAATGTACTTGTTAGCCTACTACAAGTCAGAACTGTTAGATTCTGAGTAAACAGTAATAAACAATACAGCCTTCATAACACTACTTACTATTAATTATCTGTCTCATTTTATTAATTAATTTTTATTAAAGCATAACTAACATACATTGTTATATTAGTTTCAGGTATAAAAGGTAGTGACTCAACAATTCTATACAGTATTCAGTGTTTATCAAGATAAGTGTATTCTTAATCACCTTGATCTCTTTCCTCCATCGGCTCTACCCATCTCCCCTCTGGCAACCATTAGTTTGTTCTCTGTAGTTAAGTGTCCTTTTTTTTTAAGAAGTAAATTTAGAAAGTATAATGTTGCAAAATCTTTATTAATGGAAGAAACATATGCATGTATTTCATTTATTCAACAAGTAAGTATTGAGAATAACTGTCTATAAGGTAGTATGCAATAGGTAGCAGATACTAATGTAAATGAAGCATGGCTCCTGACTTCAGGAAGTTTAAGATCTAGAGAAAGATGTATTCTCATAACTATGATGGAAGGTGGTACAGAAAATAAGATGATAGACTTAAAATATAAAATAGTATTTTATATTTTATTAAAATCTGCATGTAGGAAGGAGGTGAAGAGGGCAATCACATCCCTATCTTTTAACTCGCCTAATTCTAAGTTTTCTTTTTATAAAATGATACCACTCAGGATCCTGTTTGAAAATTGTCAAAAATTGTTTCAAAAATTAAAAAAAAATTTTTTAATAATATTTATTTATTTTTGAGAGAGAAAGAGAGGCAGAGCATGAGGAGGGGAGGGCCAGACAGACGGAGACACAGAATCTGAAGCAGGCTCCAGGTTCTGAGCTGTCAGCACAGAACCTGACATGGGGCTGAAACCCACAGACTGCAAGATCATGACTGTTATGCCCAGAATTAGTGATCCCCAAAGACCACCAGGGAGCCGAGTCCGATGCAAAAGCAAAGAGCCTTTATTCAAGCTAGCTCGAGCTCAATCCCCTACCTGCACCAACGCAGCAGTGAGATGCTGGAGAGAGAGAGCGAGTTTCAAAAGCACAAAGGTTTTATAGGGATCTAGGGGCGGTTGGTGGGGTAATGGTTGTGGCCTTAGCCAATTGGCTGGGGAAGGGTCAGAGTCCCATTGAGCAGGTTGCTGGGCATGGTTTGAACGGGAAGTTTGAACAGGTGAGCAGGAAGTTACTCAAGGGGAGGAGGCGTGGTCTGAGGTTTGAGCTGGAATTTCTTTCTGTGGTTTTCCCAGAAAGGGGGCCATATCGGGGTCATAGTCACTCAAGATGGAGGACACAGAACAAAATGGAGTTGGCTGGCCTAGGTCCACTCTTTCAATGACCTGAGCCAAAGTGGGACACCCAACTGACTGAGCCACCCAGGCGCCCCTCAAAATGTTTTTCTAAAAGAGTGCAGTTTATATATATTTCAAAGATGCCACGTTCTTTTCCAGTAGTTTCCTGAAGACCTACATTTACTTTTCTTACTGAAGGATTTGTGACCTTTTGGTGTGGTAGTACCTAGTTTCTTTATCAAAAGTAGTCTATAATCGGGGCGCCTGGGTGGCGCAGTCGGTTAAGCGTCCGACTTCAGCCAGGTCACGATCTCGCGGTCCATGAGTTCGAGACCCGCATCGGGCTCTGGGCTGATGGCTCAGAGCCTGGAGCCTGTTTCCGATTCTGTGTCTCCCTCTCTCTCTGCCCCTCCCCCGTTCATGCTCTGTCTCTCTCTGTCCCAAAAATAAATAAACGTTGAAAAAAAAATTTAAAAAAAAAGTAGTGTATAATAAAGTAGGTGGAACCTGAATTGCCTAGAAACTATCAGTCTTATTTCTTCCAAAGGGCCCATACTCTTGCTTTGACCTGGGCCTGGAATTCTTTTCAGAAATCCAGTCTTTCACATCTCTGCTTAAATATCACCTTCCTAAAAAGCTCTTTGTGAAATCCTACTGAAAGCACTCCCATATACCTGCCGCCTCAGCTCTATTTTATTTACTTTGTTTCATTTTTATCTTAGAATTTCTTAAATTCCAAAGCTGTATTATTGTATTTGCTATTTTGTTTACCTTTTATTTATTTCTTATCCTCACTATTAGTGTGTGTGTGTGTGTGTGTGTGTGTGTGTGTGTGTGTAGTTAAAGGCTAATATAGCCTAGGCTGAAATTCAGTTGCATGTAGGCAACTAAGTCCCCAGAAATTCTTAATCTCAAATACATCTCAAAACCTCACTTAAGCATTTGTCTGGAACACAAATTTCTTCCTTCCCAGGAGAAGGTTGTGAATGCTATGACACACAATAAACATTCTTTCCCAGATCAGGTTAGAGATAATTCTTCCTTGACAGAAGTAAAGGACAGCCAGCCACTCACTAAGGCATATTAATCTGGAGGAAGCTGACTTGTTGTCTAGCATGAATTTAACAGGTTGGTCATCATCTAGAACCTATACTTCAGTTTTCTTACAGACTGGATGTTGTATCCACAACAGAAATGTACTTCTCTCTCAGGAATGAACTTTCTCACTCATTAACGCAGGAGGCCAGACACTTGAATTATTTGGCCAACACATTTTATCTCAGAAAGCCTACTACTGAAAAATCAAATGATAATCAGAACAACTAGAGTCAGAATAAGATAAGTTAGGTGATTCATATGTTTACTGACATCAGTTACTGATAGTATTATGCATTTCCATAATGTAGATATTATCACAAAAGTTTCCCTAAATCATTAATGAGGGAACTTGCAGGGTAGTTGTAGTTTAAAAGAAGTTGCAGGGTAGTTGTAGTTTAAAAGTGTAGTTTAAAAGAAGATATAATAACTTGGATTTAATGTAGTCAGTTAAAAAATTAAGTTAGAAACAAACTAATTAATGTATCACAGAATAATAAAACCATAACCTTGGGGTTATTTTTCTATGGGACAGGTAAAAGTCATTGAATATTATCCATTTCCTTAATTATGACAAAGATATTTTTTCCACCTAAGTCAGTATAAATAATAAATCAAATAATGTGCCATTCTCTAGTATCAGGTAATTCTTAGGCAGACTTGTTAGACAATTGAAATTCACATACACAAGAGAAAGTGTGAACACTTTCTCCTCATAATATGTTTTTTTCTGTGATTTCCTTTTTCCATTGTTCCTCAGTCATGCTATCCCTTCCTGATGAACTCATTTCTTTATAGTGTATGTTAATACTTTCGAGCATGGTCATGGGTAACTCTTAGTTGACTAGCAGTTGAGAAGGCCTTTCAGTCGCTTTTTGTTGACTAGGCATTCCTAATCCTTACATTGGTCTTACTGCTTTTAACTCTCAGAAGACGATTTTATAGGCTTTAAGTTCTTGGGAAATAGTTCATTTTCACTCCCAGGTACTTAACACAGGATTGGCTACAGTCCTATGTTAAAGAAAGTCGGGACAGAATAATTTTTAAGGGTAGAATTGGACAAAACATAATCCTGACATTGGGCCTAGGGAAATGGAATCACTTGAACATTAATGGAAAATGGAAATCTGGAGAGAAAGGTGATTTAGGAAGGAACTTAAGTTTAGTTTCCTTTAATAAACTATCTCTGAAAGTGACATATAAAAATAATCTGTAAGTATAGTTATCTTGGAAGCTAATGTCTGATATTCAAAGAAGTACTACAGTAAGGAAATGTCCCAGGTTTTCAAAGAAAAAAAAAATACTGCTTAGGGACTGGTTAACTTCAGATAACTGTATTTGGTGGCAGTGGGATTGGGAGTTATTTTTGTTTCTTCTTTTTGCTTTTCTATGCTTTCCAAGTTTTTTTGTATGGATATGCATTCATTAACTATGGAGGACAATTAATAAATGTTATTTAATGAAATTTCTTTGAGCCTTTTTGATGGAGAATGTGTCCTAAATATGCAAAGGGAAAGTCTGTTCAGTATATTAAAAAGTACTCTATATTTGTATGGAATTTGTGTACTGTGTTTAGAAACATTGTTGAGACCCTTCAGAAAAAGATTAATGGTGAGAGAAACACAAGGAATTTTATGTATGTTTCTATTCACACATGTAAATTTTGCTTTCAGATGTGTAATGTGATAAAAGTTTTCTTTCAAGCGTGTAAAATGTAGTGGAGAAGGAATATACATTCCTTGAATATGGATGTTAGATTTTTACTTTGGATTTTGATGAAAAACGTTAAAATACCTTTTAACATGCAACATTTAACCTTTACAAATAGGCCCATACTTATAGATTCATAATGAAAGTAGATTATTTCAGTTTTATTTTTTCCCCATGAAATTAGAGATGAACATTCTTTTTTCCCCAATGCCATATTTCCACCTTATTTTGTAATCATCTGTGTATATTATTTTCAAGCTTTACATTTCTACATAAGAAAAATAATTCCTAAAACACAAATAATATGTTCCTAATACAGTTTTAAAACTTTCAGAGGCAGGATACAGTATGATGAGGGAATAAAACTAGCTACATATCTTCTCTAAGCAGTATAAACAGATGGTTATCTGATACATTACTCAGTAAAATTTCTAAAAAACTAGAGGAAAACCACTACATTGGTGACCTACTGGGTAGAAGGCATTTGATCTTGGGATACAAAAAAAGGCCATTGTGAAATGTTGTTCAGTCATAGTAATGGCCAGATTCTATAATCAGTCTTCATAGGATGCCTAGCCCAATGTCGGTAGGGATGTCTTATGTTATGGACTGAACGTTTGTATCTCCCTCCCACCCACCACCCACCCCTGCCTCAAATAATATGTTGAAATCCTAGCTCTTAATTTGGTGGTATTTGGAGACGGGGGCCTTTGGGCGGTATTTACATTTAGATGAAGTTATGAAGGTCAGGGTTGCATGATGGCATTAGTGTTCCTATAAGAAGAGGATGAGACCAGAACTTAGTCTTCCTACCTTGGGAGAATGGAGCAAAAAGCTGGCCTATTAAAAGCCAGGAAGCTGACTCTCTAGGAACTGAATTTGCTGACACCTTGATCTTGGACTTTCAGATTCCAGAACTGTGAGAAATAAATTTCTGTTTTTTAAGCCACCCAGTCCACAGTATTTTGTTTTGACAGCATGAACTGACTGAGACATCTTGAATCCAAAATTAACCCCCAGCTCAATTCTCTATGACCTCCAGCTTTGTTAGTGCATTTCCATGAAAGTGTGATGTCCTTATTAACTTACTTAAATCTTTATAATAATCTTCCCCGTTACTGGTGCTTTTTGGAGTAAAACTGATTTCTTTGAAACAAAACAAAATAGTTCTTAATAAAACATGATATTAAGTTCCATTTAAATTAAAGACAATTGTTCCAATCTAAGGTCGTGCAGGTATGTTAGATGTAATCTAGAGACTAAACTGGTATAATTACAGTCCAAATCTAAGATAAAAGAGTTTATAAAACTTCCTTTTACATTTGACACAATTTTATTGTGTCTAATTACCTAAGCTATTATGTCAAACTTCTAATACTTTATGTGTAAGTAGATAAACCATAGTGATGCTGAAATAGTTTTACCAATTTGTTCAATAAAAAATAATATCCTGGCTTACCTTGGTTTTAAAAAGCCAGGTGGCTATGATACTTTATAAATATATCAGAATTATAATATGCAGCTTATTGAACTGCTCACAGGTGTTTGGCAGAAATGATAACAGTTCACTTACCAGAAAGAAGTACAAAGTACAAAACCAGCACAACCTGGCATATTTCCTGGTATACTAGAGCGTGTCAAAATAATAAAACTGCCCAAATAGTCATGAAGCTTTATAAAACCATATTTCTCAGAAAAATTCTAAAATGTTCTTAGCTCTGTATTTTTTAAAAACAAAATGTCAAGCAAGTAAGATTTTTCAAACAAAATATACAAATGATAAAAAAATACCAGCATTTGCATGTAATAGCAAAGTATGACCTTCATTATTAGTGCACTGTAGAACTTTTAAGTACCTAAATGATTATAATTATAAAAAGGATGTGGTAACAGTTTTCTTCTTTGAAACTTTAAAACCCTTCCATGTGAGACAACATTTGATAAATCAGAGTTATTCACGCTCTCCTTATCAGGTCCTGCCAGGTTGATGCTGTCTTCTATCTTCTCCAAATGGCACTGGCTCTCCCCGGTCTTCCACTAGATTCGTCTTGTAATAGTTAGCATTACAAATCATCTCATCTCTGTTACCAGACGGCCCCCAAGCCAGCATCCATGTTGATTCCTATCTAAAGCTTCCAGGAGCTCTTAGCAGAGTGTCCAGCCCACAGTGGACACTATATGTATTTGCACACTGTGTACTAGGTAATTTTTTGCTAGGTAGTTTTGCCAACTCTGTAAGAATCTTGACTATATTAATCAGATGGCTTACAGTCAGCTAAGATAATCTGTGTCTAAAGTTGTTTTATGCTTCTAGGTTTAAAGTAATTTGTTATATAGTCCTAGCAACTGGAACAGAAAATAAAATTAAATTCTGTATTAATGAAATACTTAATTGAAATATCTCAGTGTATGTATATTTTAACAGGAATTTTTGCCATGTCAGAGATGAATACTGTAAGTCTATTTTCCCTGAATATAAATGAAAACACTTTTCTTGTGGAGAGTAATACAAAGATTCTTAATACTAATTACATAATTATGTATATCAACAATAGCTGCAAGACCTCATGGTGATTAGAATGTCAATGGACTATTAACTTCCCCACTGTGCCATTGATTAAAGTGAAGGGATGGGATAAGCTATTACTGAAGGGTTTGGTGTATAAATTATTTGCAGGTGAACACTTGGCACCTCAAATATATATCTGTATATAGATATGGATATAGATACAGATATATAGATATGGATATATAGATATATCTGCTCACTTGCTTAATTGCTTATGGTTATGTATGACTCAAGTTACTTGATAAAATGTGGTCTCTCATTACAATGAAGGAGTTCAAGATATCTGGGAAAATCCAGATCCTTAAAATATAATATGAAAACTCTTAAGCTTAGCACTGATGTTAAATGACATAAACACCCTAGAATTTATGCGTTCTCACAAGAGTACCACTATAACATAATTCATCGTGACACATTGTGAACCGGTCAAATTAAATGCACCAAACAGAAACAGTTACAAGAAAAGCAATGTACAACCTAGTTAGTCTGTACTGTCGTAGGCATTTGTGCCATCTTTTAACATGAAAAGGATCTTTGTCCTATAGAGGAACTACCGGGGTTGTTTTTCTACTGAATTTTATACTTTATTAAACTGATTCTAAAATATTCATTCTTTTAATATAAAAGTTTACCAGTCTGTTATAGAACCATATGAAAAATGGACCATGATTATTTCATATATTAACGTGAAATAAAATGTAGTAAAACAAACAAAACTTTTCCACCAAAGTCATAGCTATTTATTTTATTTACAAATAAAACATGGTATGCTATATACTAACACCTCACTAACGTATTTTAAAGGTGGTTTACTTATGTGGGAATAATCAGTATGATTGGTACAAACTACTGTAAAAATGATAATACAACTTAATATTCTTTATTATTTTAAATTTTACATAGTACAGTGAATTTGTTTTTTTCTCTTTTAAAAAAGGAAAAATTCAGTCTTCTTTTGGTTTTTCCAATTATTTCTTATAGCCAAAATTTCATTTTTGTAATATTTAACACAACTCTGACATATTTTTCTAATTAGTATCTTATAGGTACGTAAATTTCAGTACTAATATTACTAATATTTTGGTATCTTTGAGAATATACTATGACAGGGCAAATGATACATAGTTTTTAATGTTAACTTAGTGATTGAAAATAGTTGCATCAAGTTATATATATATCTTAGTAGCCAGCTGAAGTGGTTCTATTCTTTCACACATACACATGCGCACACACACACACACCCACACACACCCCACAGACATACAAACACACATGCACATACACACTAATAAATTGTAGCATACTGAGCCACATCCTTGTCCAATGACCTTCCCCAGGTTTTAGTAAATTCCCAGAGGCTTATGATTTCATGGCATATTTGGCTTCCAAGGTTCTGATGCTGCTGAAAATCCCTTGTGTCTTACCTCCTAAGGCTGTTCCTGTCTCTTTTCTCTGCCCTAACTTGAAAGTCAGCCCTGTTTCCCTTATTTATACAGAAGCAACATAAAACAAAAACCTTCAGAAAACATTTGGATTTTGTGATGGTCTTAACCTAAGATTTCAGATTAATGAAGAGGTTCACTTCACAGCAGTGCTGACAGTTTAGAATTAAAAGCAAATATCACCATCCATAAACAACATTTGGCTAATCCATCAAGAGGAATTAGGAGACAACTTTACCCATATCAGCTCCAGATTTATGCCAGTCTGCCTGGTCTTGCTCTTCTGTATTCACTCCCATATTCTCTCTGTATTGTCCACTTGTCCCCAAGCCCTTAGTATTTACTTTTTATGCACATGAAAATATTCATTTTATGCAGAACAATTCACTTCCTCTTTTAAACATAGGACCCAAATGTGCAAGTCATCTGTACATTCAGTGGTGATCTTGTAGTGTTAGAAGAAGCTTCCAAATTATCTTCATTTTTCGAGAGCACCTTACAGTAGGTCAGTTTGTATGGGCAGAACATAGGCAATAGAATAAATTATTGTCCCTTGTATAGGCAACTGTGCTGTGGTGGGGTTGGAAGTCAGTGTATACACTTCCATTTATACATTTATTCAAGAAACAATGAATTAATACTTGTTCAGTCACAAAGATAGGTGCTAGGAATTTAAAGTTGAATACGATCTAGCTTTTGTCTCCAAGGAATTCAAGGATTCTTATGAGAAAATAGAGAGTTAAGAGGTAATTACAGTTAGTGTGGTGAGTAAGAGATTCAGAGTAATGTTCAGCAAAAAGGGAGACAGAAGCTTGGATGGAGTATTGGGCAGAATATACCTACACAGGATGCAATGAGGTAAGGGTCCAGTGGGGAAAGGATGTCTTCAGGGAGACAGCCCAGAAAAAATGGCACATCTAGATGATACCTAAAGAATAATATGGAATTATTAAAGTGAGGGAATAGTACTTAGAAGATTTCAAGCATAGAAAGCAATTTGAACAAATTGAGATAATGTTTGAGTATTGGATATAAGGGAAGGAGTGGCCACAGAAGGGGATGAAAGGGTAGGGTAGGTAAAGGGTGGTTACAAAAATTGTGTTTACCATTAGCAAAACTTTATAGTAAAGTTAAGAAAAATATTGATAATCTGGAAGCAAGAGAATAATTCAGTGGTTATTTTTTCTCAATAAAATACCTTTATTAGAATTTAATACAGATTTTTTAAAGGAAAACTTTAAGTGGATGTATTTTTTTTAATTTAACTGTGCTTTAAAACATAAGTATTATTTTGAGATGGAAACATTTTTCTACTGTAAAATCTAGCTTTTATGACCAAATATAACTGCCCCTTATATATGAATAGAGTGATTCCATTTAGAAATCCACTTTAAAAGAATCCAGGTCTTTGAAAAAACCTGGTGTCCTTTGTGAACCTTCCTTTAGCTCTTTCTGGAATGTGTTTTTAAATGGAATGTGACCTTGAGCTATGAAAACTCAAAAGTTCAAAAAATTCTACAAAGCCAATATTTGCATAAGAGGAGTGGAAAAATCTATGCAGTAATTTTCTGCCCCAACACATTCTAGTGATTTTCAAATTTTTTTCTCATCTTATAGAAAATATTTAATTCACTCAAATTATTATTTTCAACTTCCGTCTTGAATTCCTTTGAAACTATTTTATTTGGAACAAATAGCCCATACATTCTTTTATGTGGATTTTTTAAAAAGCTTTCAGTTAGCTTTAGGATTAGCAATGGTAGATCCAATGCTGTTCTGCATAAATAACTTGAGGATAGCCTTCATTCTTCATTCAAGTGCTAACATATTTGTATGGAAAATGAAACCAGGCAGCCTTTCAAAACCAACTGCTATGGCAACCAAGGATTAGAGCCTAGATTGATCAAACTATAGCTAAAAAGTCGTAGGTGCCAAGAGGCAAGTATATTTTAATGAAAGAAGTTTTATTTCAGTGATCTTTTCTCTAGCACCTGTAATGCCTCATAATGCTTAGCCTCTCTTTACCACAAAGCACCTGTTAAAAAGATGTGCCAAAGTATAAATATTGGAGCACAAAAATGCCTTTCAGAGCCCAAAACCCATGTTGTAATGCAACAGCTGGTGGTAGAATCAGTGATCTGAAAGTCATTTGGAGTCTTAAAATCTGCTTTTATGGGGAAAATGGGCAACATCAGAACAATAAACTGACTAAATGCTCTCTCATAAGGCCACATTTGACGTTGGGATGGAATAGGGTAGATTCACTGCCATGTCTATAGGAAATAAGCAGGTGGAACTTTGGGGAAAATATTTTTCATTTCCTCCTTATATCTGGATGGATTTTATTGCATCTTTTAATCTGTGAGAATAAACATATTTTCCATATTTTATTTTTCCTACTCATTGTTAAGAGAAGGAAAAAATGCATTTGAGGAAACATTTTTCTGATAAATATACTTACCTGTTGTAGTTCTTTGCCTTTGTGAGGTTCTTCTGACAAATTAGTGAGGTTGATTCTCCTTACCAATAAATACAATGAATTGTGAATTTTTGAAGCTAGAACCAACTTTTAAATTATCCTCTTCCGTGATGTTCAAGTTAGTCCAAGATGGCAGGCCTTGTAGGGATGTATGGGTGAGTGAGGGTGAGCAGGAAGTACATAGTAATTATGGTTCTGGACCACTACTGCCACATTATTCACCATAATGGACTTTTCGACCAACAATCTTTAACCTAAGGGAAGCTTAGTGCTACTCAACATATGTCCGTGAACAGCTGAGATCCACTGACTGTTGTTCCTAGTTTGCACGCAGATTCAGAGTTTGTGCCAGGAGAAACTTCACCTACATAACTGAGAATACTCTGTAGTTCACCTGTGTTTTTTGTTGGTTTGTTTGTTTTTCAAAGCAAGAATTTCTTGATGTTGTTGATTTACATTCTGAAACAAGCTTCTTGTCTCTTTGGGTATGTCACATGGCTACCATTAATTAAAATAGGCAGGATCAAGTCATTTACAGCCCTAGAGGGAAGAGAGAAACCAGCTCCAAAAAGGAATTAGACATACTATATTCAGAAGAAGGGGAAAGGTACTCATGACAGGCACCACCTCTCAGATGAAATATGCATATACCCCAAGAAATAAAAATACAATCAAATAGCCATCAAAAGACATGGACACATTTAAAATACATATTACTAAGTGAAAGAAGCCAACTTAAAAACCCTAAATACTCTATGATGCCAACTATGTAATAATGTTCTAGCAAAGACAAAACCATGAGGTGGTAAAAAGGGCAGTAGTTGTCAGGGAATGGGGGTGAGGAGACATGAATAGGTGGATCATAGAGAAATTTTTGGTGATAGTACTCTGTATTTAATGGTAATACTTTGCATGATACTATAATGATGGATACATTATACATTTGTGCAAACCCATAGAATGTACAGCACCAAGAATGAACCCCAGGATAAACTATGGACTTTTGTTGATTATGATGTGTCAGTGTAGGTTCAACTGTAACAATCATACCATCCTGTTTGCAGATGTTGATCATGTGGGAGGCTGTGCATGTGCAGGAGCAGGAGATATATTTTAATCTCTGTATCTTTCTTTTAGTTTTACTAGGAACCAGAAAACAGCTCTAAAAACAAAGTCTTAATAAAAAAAATACAATCAACTCAAAAACAAAACATGGTTTTATGCTATAAGTACTTTAATATTTTAAATCCAGTTACCATACCCTGAGGAAAAAAAGGTTTTATAATTTCTGTGTTAAGCCTGAGAGAACCTAGTCTCTGCAAAGTTAAGTTCAATGCTAAAGATCATAAAGCTGGCATACAGTGAAATAGGTATGTTCATTTAGGACTCCAAAACTCATGTTCTTTTTATTATAATCTGATAAATTAGAGGTGCCATCATTTCAGAATTGGAGAGGAAGGATGGAAATTATCAGGGAAGGTTAGAGAAACTTTCTATGGAGTTGAAAGACAAACTAAGACTTTAGGTATTGGTGAAGTTATCAAGGTAAGCAATATGGATGGAGAAGAAAACCCTCCAGGCAGAGGGAAGGACATGAAGTCTCCATTTTTAGTGTTGTTAAAGCAAAATTGCACTGGGCAGAGCTAAGCAGGCAAGGAATACTTTATTCAGACTATTGCAATAGAGTAGACAGGTTGAATTCAAATTCCACTGATACAAAAGGCAAAAGTGAGCACCTTTTAATCTTTGGAGTGAGCTAGTAGAAAAATACTAGGTGAGATTGATAAAGGGGATGTGTCTAGGACATGGAGTTATTCCTGAATTTACAAATGTTTTTCTCTGTGATCAGGCCATCTGAGTTTGCTAAATGTCACTCTATGAACGTAGACTCCTTCCATTCTTCAGTTATCAGGGAAATAGAGGTGCTATCTCCTTTGAGAGAGACTGTCTCCAAAGAGACAGTTTCTGAGTCCTTGAGAAAGATATTTCCTAGGTTGTAAAATTGGCAAGAATCTTGGAGAAGGTTTACAAATATTTCAGAGGGGCAGAGAAAGAATTTACATTTGTAAGTTTTCTAAAGTAGATGTTCTAAGTAAAGGGAGTTCGGGGGCCTGCAGTGAAGAAAAAATCTGTCTAAGGTTTAGTCAGGTTGAGGGGAATATTGAAGTCATTGTGGCAAATCAGAATCACTAGGCACTTAATCACTAGGTTAAAAAATGTAGAGTCCTAGGTCTCACCCCCAGTGGTTCTGATCTTGTATTCACCTTTCTCCATACTTAATTATTTAAAGAATGATATTTTCCATGGGTTGAGAGTATGTGGCAAGGGGTATGAGATGAAACTGGAAGTGAGAAGGAACCAGATCACACAGGGCTTTGTATATGACACAAGGTTGGATTTTATTCTTTAGGTCAGGGTTCTACAAAGTGTGGACTGCCTGCATCAGAATCACTTGGAAAGCTGATGTCTAGTTGTCACCATAGAACCATAGTTCAGAACCTCTGTGGTAGCAGTGGAGATCCAGAGATGATCACTCTTAGCCTTTTAATGTATTTAATTCTCATTTTGTTTCCTTTGTTTTTTGGGGTTTTTTTCCTGCAGTTAATAATATATTAGACATTAACCTGTAACCTATGCATTTCATTATTTTATTTAAAAAGAAGCTTCATAATATCATATGAATGTATTATAATTTACTGAATGGCTCTCCTATCCTTAGGTGTTTAAGTCATTTCTAAATTTCTTTTTTTAGAAATAATGCTTTAATAAATAAATTTATGAATAAGTGTTTTTTTCCTTTTTTTTTATATTACTTCCTAGTGAGATTCCAAGAAGCAGCATTACTTAGTCAAAGGCCATAAATTTTTACAAAACTCTAGATTTCTAAACTGTTACCTAGGTAGGTTATATAAATGTATACCTTCAACAACAGTGCATGAAAGAATCAATTTCACAGAATTCTTGCTGACATTTAGCATTATAATTACAAAATCATTCCTTTCTTCTTTCCTCCTTTCTGCCTTCCTTCTTTCATTCCTTCCTAAAACTACTTTATTAGGTGAAATATGATATTTTGTTTTTACTTGAAGATAATTCATTTACACTAGTGAAATAGCATTATTGTGTTCTTTCAGCCACATTTCTTTGTGAATTTTAGATTCAGAGTCATTGTTTTACTTCTGTAGTGTTCATCCTTTTGGTTTGTTTGTTTGTTCCCACTGTACTGACTTTCTAGGCAATGAAGACACTGACATTTGCCTTTCAGTGATATAGTAAATGCCCCCCACCCAAGTATTCTATTTATTTTTTGTTACAGTGCTGGAATTTTGATAACACTGGTTGTTTTTATTTTTATTCATTCAATTTTACCAATAGTTACTTCATGTTTTCTGGTTTGGGGGATTTTATATCATATTCTTTTTCATATTTTGTCCCTTGTCTTCATTTAGGCATCTTTTTCTGGGGAAGGGTGGAGATGGGAGTGGAGATGGTGTGGCTTTTTGCAATAAATGTATTTACTTGTTGAAATGACCCTACCAACGTTGCCATGTGATATCATCAGTTCCATGTGCCTTCTAGTATGTTGCTTTCCATGGGTTAAAGTCTCATAGTAAAAAGCAGGATAACCTTAGGGGCGCCTGGGTGGCTCAGTTGCCTGAGCGTCCGACTTAGGCTCAGGTCATGATATCACAGTTTGTGAGTTTGAGCCCTGCATCGGGCTCTGTGCTGACACCAGAACCTGGAGCCTGTTTCAGATTCTGTGTCCCCCTCTCTCTCTGCCCCTTCCCCCCCTCATATGTGCTCTCTCTCTCTCTCTCTCTCTCTGAAAACATAAATAAACTTAAAAAAAAGAAAAAAAATTTTAAAAAAGCAGGATAACCTGTACTCTTGGATAGGCTGCATATGTCAGCCATCTGAAAAGCGATATCTGTGCAACAGAGGGACAGCTGCCCAATTTTTTCTTTGGCACAGACCCTAGTATTCTGATCAGGGGCAAAACATTCAAAAGGAGAAAGACATCTATTAGGATCTTCAGTTTCTTTTACATGGTATAAGGAATATGACAACTGATATTCTAATATCAATTTTATGGATGTTGCACTTAGTGGAACTTATTCCCAGAATCTGGCAAATGTCTCATTGTCTTTCAGCTTTATATTTGTTATGTTTTATTTTTCTTTTGAAGTCTTCATCTATTAAAAGACGTTGATTTACGTATTATTAGTCAAACATGATTTTAAATGGAAATTTGTTTAATTCTTCTTTATCTGACCAGCAAATGGGGTGTCTGAAGAACTTTTCTCTTTCCCTCATTCCCTTAGTGGATGTAGAGTCTTGCTCTCAGTCTGAAACTGGGGAGGACATAACTGAGGACAAGCTCTCTTTTTGCTTAAGTGCAGCAAGGCTTCAGCTAGTATAGCATTGAAAAAATTAAACAAATCTTCTTTTGTGTTACATAGTTTCCCTCTGGCCCTCCCACCTCTCTGTCTCTGTCTTTGTCTTTTTTTTCTCAGTGTGTTTCTTTCTTTCTGCCATTATTTAGTTGCCTAAAATCTCATGCCTTCAGAATAAGGATAATGAGCCAGATTGTCATACAGCATTTTTTCTTCCTTACAATTTACAGAGATTCCTATATTTGATCTTCACACATTGTAAGCACATGTATACAAATTTACTGCTTAATAGTAGCGATTGATGTAATTTGAGCAGTATTAGAGCAAAGATAATTACTACTAGTACACACACACACAAACACTTAAAGTAGTTAAAACATCTGCCTGACTTTCCTCACAGCCATTTTTTTTTCATGGAAGAAATTATCTTCTGTTGTTTCAAAGCACTTGAGGATTGAGGTGTTCTGCTTAATTGAGTATGATGGTTAAAAAGAACATCTAAAGCTGGATTGCCAATTAAAAAAATGGGCCACTGTATAATTCATACAGAATACATTAAACATAAACATAATGTTTGCTGAAACCATCATGCTTATCATTATGATTTTCCCCAGTCATTTTAATGTAGTAACTTAAATACTAGGAAACCAGGAAATAATTTCTATAGCAAAGAGACATGCTTATATGTGGCCATCAGTATCTGTAAACTAATGCATGTAGACCATTTAATGTGTTTCTCAAAATGTGCTCTGATACCACCTGCATTGGAGTTATCTAAGATGACTTTGAAGATATAATTTCCAAGATGTACTAGAGACAGTTTTTCACCAGCAGCCTAGGTGATTTTCAGGTTTAGGATGTCACTGAAATTGAGTTGAATTTACATCAGGGATTCATATGAATCATAATTTCTTTAAGTCTCTTTTGCATCCCTTATTTCAACTTTTGGATAATTTTGACATAGTCAGTAGAATCTTTAGTTCTAGCTTCCTAGAGCCTAGTAAAGCAAATAACCAAATGATAGTTTTAAGAATTGGTATTAGGTTTATTAGTTGTCCTAGCATTTTGATAGTACAGTCTCCAGTGTAGGGGGAGAGCAGTGTCAGATCAATTCCTAAGTGTCTGACAATACCTTTGGTAATACTTGTGCTTACTTTGATTCCAGCTGCTTATTGTGTTTCATGCTTAAGAAGTTATTATTTTTTTTGCAAGAAAGTATAAAGACCTATACTCTATATATGAATAAATATAAATAATTTGCATTTCTTGAAGGCAGCTGTAATTAAAAATATATCTGAATAAAGTGAAACTGAAATACTAATTCTTTATCTGTTTTAAATGTGTCTTCTTTGGAATTATGTACATGTTGTTGTAAATTTTTACTGGAGTAATTAACTTTGTCTCTGTTGATTCTATAATCTATGTGGTTGAGATGAGCTTATTAGTGAATGGTTTAATTAGTTTAAGCATAATACTAATAAGCCTAAGTTTCCAGGTTTACTTTGTATTCAGGACAGTGAGACCATTACATAATTTGCACCACTTCCCATAGAAGTAGCCTCACCAAGACAGGAACAGATGCCCCTTCTCTTCCTGACACTGCTGCATGATTTAACACCGTTGCCAGTTAAAAGTAGCCTGGCCAACACAGGAGCGAGCATCTCAAGATCCTTGGAGAGCTATTCAGATCAGCAAAGCATATCATTTCCCAAACCAGACACTTTCAGTAAGTCCTCATGAATTCTTGTTATTTAAAGTTTGAATGTCCATTATGTTTCTTCCATAGATTCTTATTGATAAGACCCTCTTCTTAATACCACTCTTCTAAATGTTCTTATTGGTAAATTGCTAGTAGCACCCATCAACACTTGAGCTACTGACAACTTATTGACAACAACAAATGTTGATTTGAAAAATCCTGATACAGCTTCTTTAATGTAAATAGAATCACCTTTAGATTCAAAACAACTTATGTCCTAAACAAAGGGATTTGAAATCATAACAAACTGATACACAACAATCCACTCTGTGATTTCAAATCACATTTTTTAAATATGTATCTTAAGGATATAACATCCTTTACAAACCTAAGTATACTTACATATCAGTTCACCCTGTGATTATAATTACTTATTATTTTTAATCACAAACACTCAACTATATTTTGTGTATAATTTTCTTTATACATACATTTGTTTTACACCAACGTAAGCAACCATATTCCTAGTATTATTAGATGAAGTTTCCTTCTTACTTTGTGCTTAATTATTTTATACCATAAGATATTAAATTGATGATTATATGTTTTTCTGCATAACGGTTTGAACATATTTTCTTTTTTTTTTTCAATTAAGTAAACTCTATCCCCAATGTGGTACTGTGGTATTTGCACTCATGACTCCAAGATCAAGAGTCGCATGTTCTGCCAACTGAGCCAGCTGGTGCCTCTAAATATATTTTCTAATATATCCTTATTAGTATGTGTGTATGTAGGCATTTTTGTAATTTCTTGTAGTGATGCTTGGTCTATGGCTAAAGTCAAATGTTTGCCTTGATATTGCATAATATTTTGATCTACTAGGTTCTAATAGGGCTAACATGAGATGTTTTTATTGCAGATGGATTAGGAGATGTAGCTATGCTAGAACTGGATGCTGAGTGTGCAGAGGGTGAAGTGGACCTATTTATGCCAATATGTAGGCTTCTCTCCATTAAGAAGAAGATAATGAGCAATTTAACCAACACACAATGTCTGGAGACACCAAATGGTTAGATAACTGGTCTCCAGATTCTAAATGAGCAAGAGCAGCAAGTTGGCCTAGTAAATAAGTCGCCATAAGATTTGGAAGGGGTGTTGGTTGTGGGTACGCAAGTACCTATTCTGCATATCAGCATCTGCTCTTTTACAATAAAATGCTCGCACACAAAGTAAATCAAGAATTAAATTGGGATTATTTTCACAAAGTCTTTGCCATATGCCTAATGCTGTGCTTAATTCAGTAAGCCAAGGTATAGTGAAGAATAAGGTAAACTACCTAGTTAACTTGGTATGTATGCTGGGTTATAACACCAAGAGACATTTAGTAGATCAAGCCAATCTTCATCTTCTGAGTTGGAGTGTAATACAATAGGGGCAGGATCCACAGTGATTTTGGAGAGATTGAAATGGAGGTGTCCACTGCTTCGTCAGCTTCCTACAATACAAGGTTTCTCCATTCATCAAAGGCTTTCCAGTGAGTAGATGATGCTGATGGCAAAAGGTGGGGTACAAATATTGGGCTTGATAATACTGGTGATGCTGGTGATGCTGGTGATGCTGTATGTCCTCAGTTGAATAAGGTGACCCCAATAATGATCTGTAGAAGAAGTGGAAGATGTCACAAATGGTGGAGTTATATCCTGACCAGCGGGTGGCATTCCAGTTTGGAGGGGTTACAAAATTGCTGTTGTTGGTGTTATCTGCAATGAGTATAGGTATCCAATAGTGGGAAATAAGCAAAATAGTGTGTCTAGCATCCCACAAGACCCACATAGTAATGATTCAAGATGTATAGCGGGTTCATACCTGCAAAATCAAGATAGTACCCTGTAAATTTCTAATTATTTCTTTCTGTCATTCTTGTCACTCAAGGGAATCTATAGCTATAATGGCCATTACTTCTAGTATTTCCCTGAACATAATTGTACTATATCATGCTAGGCTGAATATTAAGCATTTGGTAATGATTCTATACAAGAATGTATCTGCTACTAGGTGGCTTGCCATCATATGTGGTGTAAACACCAGTATTTTTAGTGACTGCGTCCAATGTTGATACAATAAAAGATCATGTTTTACATGCTTGAAAGTTTTATAAAGTCTTCATATTATTTTATTAAAATTATGTAATTTATTTTTCCTTTGATCACCCAGTAGGTTTTATTAGTGGTAAATGCTATAATTTCACTGATATTATATGTGACATTTTGTTTTTTAAATAGCACTTTCCCCTTTACTTTGGTGTTTGGGGTGCTATTTAGTGGTTATCTTTACTTTTGTGAGTTAGTTCAGTATTGATTCTATGCTTGTTTTACCATTACTTATATATCTATGGATTTAATGACTTTGCTACTTACCATATTGCTTTAGTCCAAGTTTTCATGTCTAGATTGTTAGTAACCAATCTAAGTTTTGTCTAATAAAACCATGGTACCTTACAATTGATCCAAGAGCAACTGAATTGTAAGTGGAAGTTTCTCATTATGCTCTGGTCTTTTGCCCAATATTCTATTATTTTTCCTGTGAAGCAGGTTCCCTAGTCAGCTTCTATGATGGATAGATACCATAGCATTCTTATAGTGAATTTTTTAGCATTACTTCTGCAAGAGTAGGGTAATCCTGTTCCTCACCATGTGTCTACAATAATGCATGCATATGATTCATTCTCTGATATAAACAAGTGTCCTATGTAATCAATTTGTATAATTTGGAAGGATTTATAAGCCTTAATTTTGATGTGTTAAGATTTCCAAGCTTCAAATTTTCTTTAATTCTTGCATTTTTAATGTGATATTATAGATATGTAGTTGGTATATATATGTTTCTGTTTTCAACCAGGTTTTAGAGACATGTATTCCTGAATGTCCCTTTTGGTGATGTGCCTATATAATACTGTTGACTCTTGAACAACATGGGCTTGAATTCCATGGCTCCACTTATACATGGATTTTTAAAATTAGAGTACCATAGATGTATTATCTATTCTGTATGATTTTCTTAATAACTTTTTTCTCCAGCTTACTATATTGTAAGAATATAGTATGTATTACATACATATAACATACTATATATGTGTCAGTCAGTTATTTATATTATCAGTTAGGTATCCAGTGAACAGTAGGCTATGTTTTAACCTTTTTTAAAGTTTATTTTTATTTATTTTGTGAGATAGAGAGCAAGTGGGAGAGGGGCAGAAAGAGAGGGAGACAGAATCCCAAGCAGGCTCTGCACTGTCAGCACAGAGCCTTATGTGTGTCTCAAAATCACCAATTGTGAGCTCATGACCTGAGCTGAAATCAAGAGCTGGAAATCCTTTGCAAACTGAGCCTCCCAGGGGCCCCTCTGTTTTAACTTTTATGGTAGGTTAAGTTTTGGGAGAATCTTAAGTTATACATGGAATTTTGACTGTGCAGTGGGTTGGTGTCCCTAACCCCCGCATTATTCATGGGTCAACTATGATTCTATCAATTAGCATTTCTATCCTTTTCTGTTTTATCACCCATTGTTCCTTTGGTTTATGTATATTTTGATTAGACTCTCTTTTTATACATGAACCATTGTGGTTTTTGTAAGTTTAGAAATTCTAGCCTCATTAGCTCTTCTAGTGAGTTTTCCTACCTGATTATTATACTTTGTTACCAAAAGGTCATCTTTGGTGAGCCGGGACATGTGTAATAAATATTGAGATATAAGCTTGTGCTATTTTCTGCCATATATCTTTACCTCATGTATCCTTATTTCCTATTTTCCAGTCATCTTTTTCTCCATATTCTTGACCAAACAGCTATTTCATTAGTTACTGCGCATGAGTTTGGGAAAAGACTTTCTGGGTTTCCTTAATAGATCATTGAATCACCTATTTTATGGCTATTAGCTGAGCATATTGTACTGGTTTTCCCAAGCCTGATTCTGTCAAAGTTAGATCATCATTAGTCCTTAAGGGTACAGCCCACTGCATATTCTGGATAGTGTTATGGAGGCTGATCCATCTGTAAAGTATGTGTTTTTTAGTTCTGTGGATCAGAATGGTCCCCACTGCTCAACTTCTTGGGCTTAAATAGGCTCACCCTTTGGAAACTCTGGCAAATCCACTATTGGCATTGTTGAGATTTCCTCAGTTAGTATAGAGCATCTGTTGTTGGCTGTGTATTTTTTTATAGGGCCTCATAGAGGGCCCAAGTGAGTCTTTCAATTGGTTGTTATCTATTCTCAGACCATGGAAACTTCCTAGTTAAAAACCCAACTGATAAAATTTGGGGTCCTTCAGTACTTTAGTCCACAGTGACAATGTTGTAAATCCTTGCGATTGTAGGCCCTTTAGTTTGTATTTAGAATCCTCATTAAGTTATGCCAATGGGTTAAAAGTTCAGACAGCATTCTTCAAATAACTAGATACTGCCTCTTGAGTTTCTGTCCACCTCAATTCCTACTCTTCCTGGTTATTTCATAGATGTGTCTTAATATTATCCCCATATATGGTGTGTGCTTTTTCTAATATCCAAACAGTCCTATCAGTTTCTGAGTTACTTCTTTTGTGGTAAGAGTTAGTATGCGATCTATACTGTTTATGATTAGATGTGATATTTTTCTTCCTTCAGAGGACCAAATTATATCTAGAAATTTGATTGTAGTTTGAGGCCTTTATTTTTTTTAATTTATTTATTTTTGAGAGAGACAGAGACCGAGTATGAAAAGGGGAGATGCAGAGAAGGAGGGAGACACAGAATTCAAAGCAGGCTCCAGGCTCTGAGCTGTCAGCACAGAGCCTGATGCAGGACTCAAACCCACAAACTGCGAGATCATGACCTGAGCTGAAGTTAGACGCTTAACCAACTGAGCCACGCAGGTGCCCCTGTAGATTGAGGCCTTTAAATATTATTACCTGGATTCATTGTCCAGTCTCTGAGTGTAAGGAATTTATTTAAGTCTACTTTGACCTTATTAGGTTCTTCCAAGTTATTACCATAAATAAGGATATAATCAATAAGGGAAATGATGGTTTGTGTGTGTGTTGTGTTTTTCTGAAAAGGCTGGGATATCTTCTGTTAGAAGTTTGAAGGTATTAGGAGACTGTTAAGGTATCCTTTTGGTAACCTAGTAAACTGATATTGTCTACCTTCCTATGTGAATGCAGTCATGGGCTGGCTTTTCTCATCAATTGGTAGGATATGTTAAAGAACATCTCGGGTAAATTTATCACTGTATAATAAGTTCCAGATCCAGTGGTGATACTGTTTATTATAATGCCTGTATCTGAGAGTGCCCCCTCAATTTTAGGAAAATGTTTGTTTAAATTCCTATAATCTGCTATAAATCTGTATGATGCATCTGACTATTTAAAAGTCCAGATAAGGATATTATATGTTGAAGTAGTAAGCACAATAATTTGTTCTTTTAGGACTTCCTGAATATTTTCCTCATTTTGATTATGTTTTCCCTTAAGATTACCTATTGAAGTATACTTATTATTTTAGCTGGGTTGGGTAGTTTAATTGCAGTCCATTTTACTATAGTTAAATTATTATTTGGGATGTTTATGTCTTTATTGTTCACATGTTGTCCTATTACTTTCATTCCCAGGATGTTTTCTAAATTGAGTTCTATAAGGAGCTTTGCCTTTACTGGTGGTCTATCATTAATTGTTAGAAATCCAGACACTCAGGTTCCTGGGTTAGTTTTCTTCCTAATCCTTCAGTTAATCCCTTCTTGTTTTCTGATTTTCCTATCTTATTGGGTTGTCCCTGAGTCATTGTTACTTGGGACCCTGTGTCCAATATCATAATAGTATTTAAAATGTTTTTATTTACAAAGAGGTTTTTTTTTTTAATTGAAATGGCCACTATAACATAAGGACAATTGTCTCTGGCTTGGGTCAGGAGATGGAGTCTGCTGAGTCCCTATAGGGGGTTCATTGGACTTTCTCTCCTGTTTGTCAGTGGCTCATCTATTAATGGGACTAAATTTTCTGAATGGGTTGTCATAAATGGGTGAAGGTATATTTTCTATAGGTCTATTTCCTCTAAAATGTTAGTTCTTCCTGTTTCTCTGCCACTGCAAGTAGTTTCTGGTTTTCTAGTTGAGTTTCTGTTTTTATAATTTCAGTTGAAAGGTGGTAGTCTAAATGATTTAGGTGACTTAGGCCAAAAAAGCCTCATGGATTTGGTTCTATTAGGCCTATTTACATTAGGTATAGGCCTATTTTGTCTATATATATTAGTGTTAATATATTAGTGTTAAAGCTATAGCTTTTATCTTGACTCAGTTATTCAACTGTTCTGATCAAGTCAAACAGTTCTCCTGTGTTTCTGGCACCTGCAAATATCATAAATATGCTGTTGTGTCCTTTAGGGACACAGATTTTAGGATTAACTTTTAATTTTTTCTGTTGCTTCTGCATGTAGCAATGAGGGGTGTCTGTCTTCTATCATAAATCATAGTCAATGGTCCTAATTTCATTACCATATTAGTAACTTCCCCTGCTGTCTTCCGTGTAGATGTTGTAAGGGATAATATATTAGTTATAGGCCATCTTAATCTCTAGACTGCTGCTACCCTGCCAAAGATCTTTGTATATTAGTATAATTCTCTCCAAATACTCTAAGGTGTTGATTAAATTTAGTGTCAGTGGCAATGTATCCAAATTACACAATCTGCTCCTATGAGGATCAGGTCCTCGTTTGGGCTATAAATCTAAGAGCCATTAGATTTCTGTGTCCACATCCATTTGTTGGAATTACATTCTAATTTTTGTCATTTCTTGTCTAGTATAGGCTCTCTATTCAGTAACTCTTACTGGTTTCATATTATATGTTATAGTTTTGTCTGTTCTCATGGGCCATTTTGAGTAGGTTAAAATTACTAAAATCAAAGGGTTATAATGATCATCATTCTCTTTGGGCTGTGGATTGGTACCCTTAGGAGTAAAAGGATCTGGATTTCTTCCCATTCTGGGGATTAACTTTTGGACTATAGCCTTTCCTTTCTATCTGTCTGCATCTATGTTGCTAAATGCTTCTAATAAGATTGCTGAAATGTCTTCCTTAGTTGCTTTCTTACTGTAGAATGTAACTCACTGGGTTGGATGATCAGGCCAACATCTGGAGTTCCCCTAACTTTAAGTTTTGTCCAGACAAATTCTTTCTAGGTCTTTAGGGATCCTAAATCACTTCTTGAATAATGTTGATTGTGTTAGTGAGCAAAGCATATTCACTATTGTCCTCCTGCCTTTCCCAACAGTGTTCAAAGCATGTTTTATTATACAGTTGCTTAATAAAGTATTCCAAATTATTTGTAATATTACAATAAGCAGTATTAAGATAAATATTGTGACCAATGTCAACCTCCAAACTATAATAGCTCAATCAATTTTATCCATTGACTGACTGTTTATAGTTTCAGTAAGATGCTATAAATGGTAAATAGTGTATTAAGACTAAAGTTTGTGAATACAGTAATGGTTTTTAATATATTTTGGTCAATTATAAGTTTAGCATAATTTACCAATCTGTATTTCAAAATGAAGCAATGGCCAATTTTAATTATTATTAGTTTGGGTCAGGCGGCCAACTATGCCAGTTGTTTTTGTTTGGGGCAAATTATGCTCAGAGACTGAGATTTGTCTTTGCCAATAATTTATTTAGCACAGATTTACTGTTGGAATTATAATTTATAATAGCAATATTTTACAAGCCAATAGCATACAGGATAATATTTCTTAATAAACCAATGAAGAAATATCATACTCCACACGAATGATAAAGTAGACTATTGTTCCAGGAAAAGGAGAGATGAAAGAAATAAAGTCCAAATTTAGCTGAGGTGTACCTTTCTATCAGTTGGTTCTTGGTAGGATTAGTGCTTACAACTAAAAGTTGGGCATCAGCTGTTCTGTTGAGTCCCTCTATGCTGGGGCACACAGCGAGAGGGTAATGACACCAGTGTTGACAGGCAAGGTAGGGTGCTCTAAAAGCTATTACTGGAGAGACCAGTACACGGTTTATACCACTGCCCATAAGGAGTAGCTTCGCCAAGGCAGAAATGGATGTCCCTTCTCTTCCTGAGACTGTTTCGTGATTTAACACCACAGCTGACCACAAATAGCCTGGCCGTGACAAGGGCAAGTCTTTCAAGATCTTTAGAGAGCTATTATTAGGTCACCAAAAGTAGCCTTGCCCAGACCAGACACTCTTGGTAAGCCCTCACAAATTCTTGTTATTTAAAGTTTAAATGTCCCTTACATAATAGCCACTCTTTATGCTCTTCTCAATAAGTCCCCGGTAGTGCACTGTCAACAGTTAAGCTACCGAGTGCCTATTGACAACAGATGTTGATAACGACATCCCGACAACATAAACAAACTCACCCTTAGATTCAAAACAATGTTACTTAAGTCATCAACAGGTAGATTTGAAATCATAACAAACCAGTATACAACTGTCAAGTTGCCAAAAAAATTAAAAAGTCTTGCAAAGTAGTGGTAACTATGTAGTGATGTGAGAAAAGTCACACATATTACTTGTGGAAAGAAACTTGAATAAGAACTTAGAAAACCATTTCAGCATTACCTAGTAAAACTGAGAACAAAGATGCTTTATTATCCAACAGTTTCAGTTTTATAGTATATTCCTTAGAGAATCATTTTCACATATGCACAAAGATATATGCATGAGGATGTTCAGTATAGTATTTCTTATAATAGAGAAACTTTAGATATAATCTCACTCACTATCTGTCTCCAGAAGAGCGTACAAAATTCAGCTTTTTCATATAATGGAATATTGTCTGTATAAAACACATAGAGTCATGTATCAAAACAGATTTCAAAAGAACATAATATTGGGTAAAAAATACAAGTAGCAAAATATTATTATGTAAATTTAAATGTTTTTGATATATATGCATGTAGTACGGGCATGATAGATTTTTAACTTGAATATAGATATTCTTTCAGAACAACTAAGAAAAAGGGATATAACTTAGTCCCTAAGATATATATATTCATTCATTCATTTATCCACTTTATCATATAGGCAAGAACATTCTAATGAATACTTAGCAATGTGTCAGTCACCATTCTAGCAGATGTGGATACATCTGTGGAAAAACAGGCAGCGTTTACCTTCTGTTGTGGCTATAAAATTTTGCTCCTGTGTGTGTGTGTGTGTGTGTGTGTGTGTGTGTGTGTATCTGATGAAATATTTACCAAATTTATACTTTACACATTGATGCCTGTGCATTTCATCTTTCAATTGAAAGCACTATATTAAGGGATCTCATAAGATTAGCTCAATTATTTTTAAGTCATTTGTATTTTATTTTATTTTTATTTATTTTATCATTATAAGTATACCCTTTAATCCCTATCCCATTTTTCCCCACCCCCACCCCCCACCCTTCTCCCCTCTGGTAACTATCAGAGAACCATTTGTTCTCTCTAGTTAAGAGCCTGGTCCTTGGCTTCTCTCTCTCTCTCTCTCTCTCTCTCTCTCTCTCTCTCTCTCTCTCTCTCTTTTTCCTTGCTCATTTATTTTATTTCTTTTTAAAAAATGTTTCTTTATTTTGTGAGGGAGAGAGGGAATCTCAAGAAGGCTCTGTGCTGTCAACGCAGAGCCCAACATAGGACTCAATCTCAAGAACCATGAGATCATGACCTGAGCCAAAATCGAGAGTTAGACACTTAACCAACTGAGCCACCCAGGCACCCCTGTTTTGTTTCTTAAATTCCACATATAAGATGGTATGGTATTTGTCTTTCTCTGACTGACTGACTGACCGACTGACTGATTTCCCTCAGTTTAATAGTTTCTAGCTCTATGTTATTTTTTATGTATTTTTTTGTTCTGTCTCATATAAATTATATATGAGACATCTCTTTTATCTAACTATTCATCTGTGGATGGACTGCTTTCATAGTTTGGCTATTGTAAATAATACTACAATAAACATTGGGGTGTGCGTGTCCCTTTGAATTAGTGGTTTTGTATTTGTGTGTGTGTTTATGTGTGCTTTTGCATTTTTTGAGTAAATACCCAGTAGTGAGATTCCTGGATTGTAGGGTAGTTCTCTTTTTAAAACCTGAGGAAACGTCATACCGTTTTTCACAGTGGCTGCTCCAGTTTGCATTCCTACCAACAGGGTACAAGGGTTCCTTTTCTCCATATCCTTGCCAACATTTGTTGCTTCTTCTAGTTTTTATTTTATCCATTATCACAAGTGTGAGGTGATATTTCATTGTGGTTTTATTTGCATTTCCCTGATGATGAGTGATGTTGAGCATCTTTTCATGTGTCTTTTTTCCTGCATGTCTTTTTTTGAGAAATATCTCTTCATGTCTTCTGCTTATTTTTTAATTGGATTATTTGTTTTGGGGTATTGAGTTGTATCAGTTCTTTATATACTTTGGACACTAACCCTTTATCAGATATGTCATTTGCAAATATCTCCTCTCATTCAACAAGTTGCCTTTTAGTTTTATTGATTTTTTTTCCTTTGCTGTGCAGAAACTTTTTGTTTTAATGTAATACTATAGTTTATTTTTGGTTTTATTTCCATTGCCTCAGGAGATATATCTAGAAAAATGTTGCTATGGCCAATGTAATAGAGATAAGTGCCTGTGCACTCTTCAAGGGTTTTTATTGTTTGAGGTCTCCCATTTAAGTTTTTAATCCAGTCTGAGTTTATTTTGTGTATGGTGAAGAAAGTGGTCCAGTTTCACTTTTGCATGTGATTGTCAAGTTTTCCCAACAAATTTATCGAAGAGACTGTCTTTTTCCCATTGTATGTTCATTCCACCTTTGTCAAAAATTGACCATATAATTGTGGGTTTCTTTCTGAGTTTTCTGTTCTATTCTATTGACCCATGTGCCTATTTTTATGCCGGTACCATACTGTTTTATTACTACCACTTTGTAAATATAACTTGAAATTTGGAATTGTGATATCTCCAGTTTTGTTTTTCTTTTTCAAGATTGCTTTGGCTATCTGAGGTTTTTGTGGCTTCATATAAATTTTAGGATTGTTTGTTCTGGTTCTGTGAGAAATGCTATTGGTATTTTGAGTTTGTAGATTGCTTTGGGTAGTATAGACATTTTAACAATATTTGTTCTTCCAACCCGTGAGCATGCAACTGACTTTCTGTGTCTATTTCTGTGTGTTAAGAAAGTCAGATACTGCTCTTGCTCCTAATAATAATAGCATTATGAAGAAGAGGTCCTGTCCTAGGACATAGAGCTTCAGAGAGTGTCTCCTATGTGTGTTGCATGTGCTTTCCTGTTGAGTCTTGGTGTCTTTTTCCATCAGAGCCTTTCTTTGCCTATTGTGCAGAGTCTTTCTTTGCCTATTGTGAGGAGTGTTTGGTCCCCAGCAAGGGTGGAAGCATTTTATCAAGATGTGCAGTGATCTGCTTGTGAAATGAAATCTGCCATTGCTGCCACCAGGACTGAGGTCCCACACAACCCATGGGTTGGGAGATGTGATGATGTGATTAAAAAAAATCTTTTTTTTTAACGTTTATTTGTTTTTGAGAGAGAGACAGAACACAATGGGGGAAGGGCAGAGAGAGAGGGAGACACAGAATCTGAAGCAGGCTCCAGGCTCTGAGTTGTCGGCACAGAGCCCGATGCAGGGCTTGAACTTGTGAACAGTGAGATCATGACCTGAGCCAAAGTCAGACGCTCAGCCAACTGAGCCACCCAGGCGCCCCATGTGCCAGTCTTCTGGAGGAGGGGCCTGCAGTGCTGGGACTGAAGTGAGCAAGACAGGGAAGGGCAATTACTGAAGTGCAGGGTATGGGGATTGGTGCAGGCAAGTTAGGTAGCAAGTGTCAGTGCTGATCTGGTTCCCACATAGGGCAGTTGTTTATGCTATGGTGGGGGGGGGTGCGGGGGGAGGGGGGAGTTGTTGGGAGACAGGGAAGGAGCTGATGCCTGCCAGCTCATTTAACTGGAGGGATCACATCATGACCCCTGTTTCTCCATGCCATGTTCTCAGATGAGACTATTACTCTCCTCCCTCCTGTCTGCTCCCAGTGTTTTCCCAGCTGCTGGTTCTACACTGTATCTTCTCTGGCTTTTTGTCATACTGTCTCTTTAAAAGTGGTGATTCTACTTCCTGATGCCCTCTGGACTTTCCCAGAGCAGAGCCTGCCAATTTTTAAAATTCTCAGCTTTAATTTCTGCTGGCTGTAAGGACTAATGAAATTTGGCCCCTCTTTCTTTCAAAGGCAAATATTACTGGCATTCATCCTCTCCATTCATGCACTCCCTGGTGTGAAAAATCTGTTTTCTGCCCTTCTCTACACCACTGGCTCCCTCCAGGCATGAACAGCATGGTCTGTTTTGCCCCAGACCACATCCTCACCTTTCCTACCTTCAATCTGGCCTCTTCTCTGTCGTTATTAATGGTGTTTATTCTGCCAGTTTTTAGGCCATTTTCTGGTTTGTTTACACTGATGTGAATGTTATCTAGTTGTATTTGTGGTACCAGGCAAATTTAGGGTACTCCTAGTCCACCATCTTCCAAGCCATCTGAGATTACCTCATTTAACCGTCAATAGCTTTATGAGCTAAATATTCATCTCACTTCACAAATTAGGCACTGAGGCTTTCAGAAATTATGCAATATGCCCAAAGTCATACAACTAATAAGTATGGAGTTGGGTTTAACTTGGTTATCTGATGCCAATGTGTGCTTCCATGTGATATGATGGGAAGAGAAGAGTTGGCAATAATTCTGTAACTTGCTCTCCACTCCTCAGGGATATGATAGGGAATTTTTACTTTGACTAGACTCCTCGCCAACACTGCATTGCCATTTACTGGCATAGAGATAATCAAGTCATTATTTAAGAATGTTTTTGTCAGGATATATCTGGTCTGAATTGACTGCTTATTATGAATGCATGTAGAGTTATAGACTTATGGGAATACAATTGGTTGAAGAACAGAAGTATGTCATATAGGCTCTCAGCCTGAATGAATAATGAAGTATAAACAAGAAGCCCAAATCCGAGCAGCTTCCTTGTCTAAGTATGTTGCATTCCTTGTTAGATCTCATCTGTTACTTTGAGATGGCAAATATGTCTCAAGGCAGGAAAAGGGACTTTTTTGAAGTCATGGTTTAGAACCTTTCAAATAAAAGCCTATCAAAGCAAATGGTTACATTGAAAAATTCTTAATATGATAAATCCTATGTATATTTTACCACAATTAAAAAAACAAATATTTAGTGACATAGTTGGTAATTCTGATTATCAGAATGTGTGTGTGTGTGTGTGTGTGTGTGTGTGTTCATGTGGCCTTTTATTTCATGAGTAAATGTTTATGCTGATGAATGTTGGTGGTGGCAAGGTTAAGCTTCTTGATAGACACACTCTTCTCCATTGATTTAAACATTAAAATAGTAGGAGTCTTGAGTCCTTTACCCTTAACTGGAAGTAAGCTCATACACTCCCCAACTGGGTTTCTTAACTGGTACACAGATGACTATCAAATCTTTAACTTAACAGTAAGAAAGAGTGAAAGCAATTTCACTTTTTGCAATTTTTTTTTTTGCAGTCTGAGTTTGTGTCTTGTTTATTTGAAAGAAGACTAGAAAGATTGAAGAGGTATATGCTTTCTAGACAGCTAAAGTATTTCTTTCCCTCTGTCTCACAAAAGCCTCAAAAGCACTATGTAGCTACAGATCTTTAAGCTGAATCTGGAAGATTAATTGCCAAGTCAGGGTTTTATAATTTTTCTTTGGGCCTAATGTGTGCATATAGATAGAAAAGTTCTTATTTTTCTTTCACTGAGGTAGGAATGAGAGTAATATTTTAGATGGGGCCTGGGAGTAGGAGTTGATAGTGAAATGTGGAAATAAAAATGGGAAGACTCTTTCTTTAGTGCTGAAAACAAAGAGAGAGCAGCCCAAACAACAGAGTTAGGTTTTTTTTTTTTTAAGTTTATTTTTGACAGAGACAGAGTGTGAACATGAGCTGGGGGAGGGGCAGAGAGAGAGAGGGAGACACAGAATCTGAGACAGGCTCCAGGCTCTGAGCCATCAGCACGGAAGCCGACACGGGGCTCGAACTCACAAACTGTGAGATCACGACCTGGGCTGAAGTTGGACGCTTAACCGACCGAGCCACCCAGGTGCCCCCCACTTTTTTTTTTAATTTTTAAAAAGTATTTATTTATTTATTTATTTATTTATTTATTTATTTATTTATTTATTTTTCAGAGTTAGGTTTTAATTAAGAACTTAATTAATGAGGTAAACTAAAATAAATGGTATATATACAAGAACTATGTAACTACAATCTACCTAATGTCTATAGAGTTGATAATAGCCAAGTAAGAAAGTGTTAACATTCCATAGGACAGGACACATTCAAATTTTAATAATCAGACAACTACTGGAATGAACTAATATGAAGAGCAAAATTTAAAACATAATATTTCAGATAATTTTAGATTTAGTATACTTTTATAATTTAAATAGAAAGGAAATACCTGATCTTAAGCTTTTTAAATCAGGGCAATTTTATTAGTAAATTCTTGGCTTTGGGTAACAGCTTTCTATAGCTTCTTCATATAAAGGTTCAAGATGATATTGTATAAAACATTTATATTTTCAATAGCTGGAAATGCTAGGTATTTTGGCCCTCCCAATTATTACAACTAATTTAAAACCATGATATCAGGTCCAGGATGGTTTGTATTACTACTTACACATTCATTTCACTGCAATTATTCCTCTGTGACTTGATTATATGCACCTCTATGACCTGCCTTTGAATGGCTGAAAGTCTGATGATGGTTGTGGCCAGGATGTATTGTAGCATTGCCTAATAGGGCTTCTCTTACACATGAAGCATTTCTTTTGCTATAATGTTGAGCATTGTTGCAACAATGAGGTTATTTTAAATCTGTACTCTGGAGTAACAATAGTTTCTGTGAACACATTCCTACAGATATGATCTGGTAAAAGGAATATTGTAAAGCCAAAAATATCAGGGGTTATAAAGCTAGAAGATTAGTATGTAATTCAGTTACAAAGTCAATCAACCGTAAGTCATAAATCCCTAAGAAAACAGGCTTAATTAGTTTGGGTGCACGCCTCGTGAAACATCTTGTCAGGGAACTTAATTAATTTTATTTAAAAAAATAAAAATAAAGCTTAGATTAGAAGCAATAAAAAATCCCAGTGGCATTTTGCCATTAATAGTCATTTTGTTGACATGCATGACCCAGAATACTATATTTTAGGATTATATATTGGTAACCTATAGTTAATATTGTGGAATCTCTTTGTTCCTTCTTGTGTGCAGCAACCTCACTTCATGCTATGCAGTTTTAATTCAGTGAGAATAAAATTCCCCTCTGTAAATTACTCTTTCAAGTACGGCTGGTAATTTAAGAGCATAAACCACCTTTAACCAAGCTCTTTTGAGGGAACATATAATTTTGGAGGACATTCACTCACTAAGTTGAAGCTAGGCTACAATTCTCTTCTATAATTCTGTCCATACTCCTTATTTTATGCTAATGTGTCACTGTTCTTCGTTATTCATTCCACAATAGATTTTAATCATGATAAAATAAAAATTGATTAAAGAGAAAGAACATATGAATACAACTTTGAATGTTTATGAAAAATGTCCTCATGTGCCATTTTCTTTTAAAAGTTCCAGTTGCATGATCATGTTGATATTCCCTAAGTTATTTTAGCAGTCTTTACCCAATAATTGAAACTTAGTTTAAACATTAATCATTTTTCTTTTAACCATTGAAATATGAGAGGAAGGTATATTTTCCATATTTTACAAGTGCTTATGAAGTCAGATATCTAAAAGTTCAAGGTAAACTAAACAGAACTTAGAAATTTTCATAAAGTGGTTTCTGTTTATTTCATCTTTTTTTATGGGGAAAATATTATCTTTGTGTTAAGTCTTACCAGTTGTAAATTGCATTCCAAACTTAAATTATTATGTTTCTCACCAAAACCTAGAAGCTTAACCATTACAGGTCCAAAGAGTAAGCAAAGTAAGAACAATCAATTAAGTTCAGAAAAAAAACAAAAAAAAAAACTAAGAGTCAAATCTATAACTCAACATAGTTACACAGGCACAAATAGATGAATTTGGAGGTTAACCATGGTGAAGAAGACTAATTGGCAGGCCACTTGGGTAACAAATTAAATCAGCAAAAGATATATACCTAAAAGCATCTTTCCTTTTTTTATTTTTTAGCATTATTTAATAATTACTAGGTTAAGCATATTAAACTGCTTCTTTTAGCAAATCAAAAACTCTTGAATATGTGTTTCAACTTAGGAATTAGGTACCATAATTTATCTTTTTTATCAAGAAAAAAAATCTCCCCTTCAGCCATCAAATATTTGTCTATCTACTTGAAACTATGCTTGGCTGAAATTTAAGAAAATTGAGTATTTAAATTTTTTCTTAATTGAAATGAAGGGAAATATATTCTCAACATGATAGCCAAGTTGACTCATTTTATATATATCAGATCATGTTACTGCTCTATTGAAACCCTCTCTTAGTTTACCATTTTATTCAGATTTAAAGTTTAAGTCCTGAGAATGGTGTAGAATGTCCTTCATAACCAGCCTCCTCCACTTTTGAACCTTCTGACTTCACCTGCTACCACTTCTCCTTTATTACCATTGCTCTACCTTCTTGCTATTTCTTGAACATACCGGACATTGTCTCACCTCCCTCAGGGATTTTACACTATTTTCTCTGCCGACAGTATTCTTTATTCACATATATGCATGGATTACATCCTTACTTCCTCCAGGACTCTGCCCACTATGAGGATGAGTATTTCTTTCAACATTTAATATTAAGTAGCATATTCAGAGTTATCGAACTTACTATTTCCCTTGTCACTTAGTTCTTTTCCTTCTCTATTCCACTCATACCCATTTTATGTAATACATACTTAACTTGTTTATTTGGTAATTGGCTGTCTTCACCCACTAGAATGTAAGCTCTATGAGGGCAGGGACTTTGTTTTATGACATCTATATCTTAAGATCCTAGAATGGGAACCGACATGTAGTTGGCACTCAAGACATAGTTGAAGAAGTCACTACATTGAAGAATAGAAAGTCTCCTCTCCAGGGGAAGTCTTGGAGAAAAAAGTCTTGAATTTGTTGCAAACATGTCTTTAAAATATTTCCATTTTGAATTTATTTTTTTTCAATAACTTATCTTGCCCAAGCAAATAAGATACTCTCAGTGAAAAGAGAAATGAATTTGAATAAATTGATATTAAGAATTTGTGTTTACATTCTCAATTAAAATAATTTGAGTTGGATTGGTAAGAAACTGGGTTTGGAAAATGAACATTAGTGATATTTTATGGTACCTTAAAAGAAAAACAAAAGGTATTGTATTGAGAAAGAAGGACTGGCTTCCCTTCCCAATGCATGATCAAGATGATCTAAATACAGTATGCAGGAATAATTAAGAAGCTAGAGGAGAGAGTGTGCTATGCTGTCTAGAGATACTCATTTATTTAAACAATACTTGAATGCTTACCACATGTCAGACACAATTCTAAGTATCATGCAACTTTCAATAAGCCAAAAATGCTCATTTAAACAGAAAAATGAACTAGTAAATAAATGAAAATAATTTTAGATGGTGATATAACAAAAATTAAAGAAGATATAAACTGGACTCCAATGGGATAGATTGGATAGTTAGAGAAGAACTCACTTCCCTAATCTGAATTCTATAAGTAAACAATCATGAAAGGATCAGGAGGAATGCTTGCCAGATAGAGGGAATAAGACACACAAAGGCATTAGGACCAAAAAGACCTTGGTGTGTACAGAACAAAGTGGAAGCTAACAGTGTTGGAACACGGGGTGCTGGGGGAGTAAAAGACACAAGTAAGGGAGAGGAGATTGAATGGGCAAGCAAGATGTGTCCTATTGAAGGCTTTGTTGGTCATAGAAAGGACATTTAGTTTATGTCAAGTGCCATTTGAAGACTTGAAGCATGGGACTGTCCTGATTTGTTTTTAAAACAGTGTCTTGAGCTGCTGTGTGGAGATTGTAATGTTTTGTCCAGATTTATGTAAGTAAATTTTGAGTAATAATATATTTCACTTATATTAATACTTTTGGATGATGCCTTTAGAAGGGAAATATGTTCATAAATACTGGATGTAATTTTACATTAAGGTTTCATAATTTACTTAATATGATTTTATTTTTCATTGTAATTTTGAATTACCTATTTTTATCTTTCAAAAATTTCTACCTTAGCCTGTCTGTCCCTTCACTCTCCATCACTTAGTTATTCTAATTATTTGATAATTGGTTAAAGTGGAAAATAAAATATTCATAATTGGACTGTCTTAGTTGTGTTTAGGCTAGCTTGTATATAAAATTAAAAATTTCTTTAGTATTACTACCAATCCTATGAATATACTTTCAAACGTATTAAGCTTTTTTCTCCTGATTTACATAATTTTTCCATTTCATCATTCTGTATGTATTAGTTTCCTAAAGGTGCTGTAACAAATGATCACAGATTTGGTATCTCCAAACAATATAAATTAATTCCTTCATAGTTCCGAAGGCCACAAATCATTATCATTGGAGTGGAACAAAGGTGTTAGTAGGGACACAGTCTGTCTAAAGTGTCTAGGGGAGAATCCAGCCTAACCTCTTTCAAATTCTGGTGGCTGCCAGTTTTCCTTAGATTCCACATCACTTCAGTCATCAAGGACAGCATATTCAAATCTCTCTCTGACCCATCTTCATAACATTTTCTCTGGTGAATTACGTCTCCCTCTGTATCTCATAAGGGTACATGTGATTGCATTTAGGGCCCACCCAGAAAATCCAGGATAATCCCATCACAAAATCTTTAATAATATATGCAAAGTCTTTTTTTTTCCCCATATAAGGTGATGTCCACAGTTTTCAGGCATGAGAACATGTATATCTTTTGGGAAGTCAGATTGTGTAGCATCTAATTCTTTTGCCTGATGTATCTAATTCTTTTGTCCCATAGATGTAGTTTGTTTGTTTTGCTCATTTAAAAACTGTTTTCTATAATTCTAATATCTGAAACAAACAGAAGGAAGAAAAATTCTGAGAGATGGGTGGTTTTCAAAGAATGTAATTTCATTTAAATAAGAAAATTGGGGACTGTAAATGATAATTCATATTAATAAATTTGACACTCTCATAAGAAATGAACTCTTTTCGTTAGAATTTGATAAAGTGTGTTTTTTTCCCTAGAATTTGTGCCTCTTGATGTTTGTCAGTTCCTAATATATCTCAACTTCACTATTCTTGCCTGAAAGTTGATTCCACTACTACTAATAACTGACATTGGGGTGGGAGTTAAAACACATCCACTGCTGAGAAGCCCAGTTGTTCTCCCTGCTCCTCTCCCACTTCCAGTTCTCACTCCTCCTTGGAGTGAATCACTATTAGTTCTGATCCCATTCATCTGCAGCAGTTTGCTTCTATGCATATTCTGGCCTGCAATTTCAATGTATTCTTTTATGTAGATATCATCTATTTTTTAATTGTTCTGTGGGTCCAGATTAACTTTGTTATAAATCAATATTGCATTTATCTTATGACATGTATTTTTTCCTAATTTGCTGTAGGAAAGGTAGTATTTCAGCCCACCGTATTCCTCAAAAATGTATTGTAATCTTACCAAGTGCCAAGCAGATTGTCACATTACAGGACTTCATTCCTAATGGGATTACACCACTCATAACTTCACAAGGTCATTAACATGACAGAAAAAAAGGTAACTAAAATTTTTGGGATTATTATAGAAGAGTTCACACTGGAAGAAACATTTGGAATGGATCTTGTAAAATGAGGAAACAGAGAATGTGAAAAAAGATTTTACAGGAATAGCTAAGAGCATGTGTCAAGACAAAAATGCGTGAAATGGTTGAGTATTCTGTAAAAGGTGAGATGTTTAGTGTCTTTGGAACACAGAGTGAGGTAAGTGGCAAAAGTTGAAGCTGAGGGAATAAAAGGCAGTGATTTTTTAAATTAAATTTTTCTATAATTCAGTAAACAAGTGTTTATTAAATGCACACTATAATACAGACAGTTCTTTCATGCTGCCTGCTGCCCTTGCAGATATATATTATGTCAAGACATTTGAAATTTACTAAAAGAAAGAAGAGAACTAAAACATATTTTTAATTACAGAGATAAAATGATCAGATTTGGTTTTTAGCAAGCTGGATTTAATGTCAGACTGAAAAATGGTTTAAAATAAGGAGAAACCAGTGGCCTAAGTAGGAGAGGTAGATGCAGTCTGACCAGAGATTATAGAGTCAGAACTAAGACTCTGTCAGTAGAGATACAAATCCAGGATTATTCCCTAGAGATGTTGGTGAAAAAGAATTTCATTTCACTTATCTGCTAAAACTTGCTTGTATGTACGAGTAGGTGTGGTTTAAGGACTGGGCTGATCTAGAGTATCCAACTTGGTTATGTGGATGACTTGGAACTCCATTTACAAATATATAAGAAATGAGTGATGAGTATTAAGGAGGCCACTTGTGATGAGCACTGGGTGATATATGTAAGTGATAAATCACTAAATTCTCCATCTGAATTTACTATTACTCTGTATGTTAACTAACTGGAATTTATTTATTTATTTTTTTTGTCAGTTACAATATTATTGTCTTTTAATTTTTTATTTTTTTTACTTTTTTTTTAATATGAAATTTTTTGTCAAATTGTTTTCCATACAACACCCAGTGCTCATCCCAACAGGTGCCCTCCTCGATGCCCATCACCCACCCTCCCCTCCCTCCCACCCCCCATCAACCCTCAGTTTATTCTCAGTTTTTAAGAGTCTCTTATGGTTTGGCTCCCTCCCTCTCTAACTTTTTTTTTCCCTTCCCCTCCCCCATGGTCTTCTGTTAAATTTCGCAGGATCCACCTAAGAGTGAAAACATATGGTATCTGTCTTTCTCTGTATGACTTATTTCACTTAGCATCACACTCTCCAGTTCCATCCATGTTGCTACAAAGGGCCATATTTCATTCTTTCTCATGGCCAAGTAGTATTTCATTGTGTATATAAACCACAATTTCTTATCCATTCATCAGTTGATGGACATTTAGGCTCTTTCCATAATTTGGCTATTGTTGAAAGTGCTGCTATAAACATTGGGGGTACAAGTGCCCCTATGCATCAGCACTCCTGTATCCCTTGGGTAAATTCCTAGCAGTGCTATTGCTTGGTCATAGGGTAGATCTATTTTTAATTTTTTGAGGAACCTCCACACTGTTTTCCAGAGTGGCTGCAGCAGTTTGCATTCCCACCAACAGTGCAAGAGGTTCCTGTTTCTCCACATCCTCTCCAGCATCTATAGTCTCCTGATTTGTTCATTTTGGCCACTCTGATTGGCGTGAGGTGATATCTCAGTGAGGTTTTGATTTGTATTTCCCTGATGAGGAGTGACGTTGAGTGCCTTTAACTAACCGGAATTGAAATAAAAACTTGGAAAATCTATTGGAGGAAAGAAAGAAAGAAAGAAAGAAAGAAAGAAAGAAAGAAAGAAAGAAAGAAAGAAAGAAAGAAAGGAAAGGAAGGAAGGAAGGAAGGAAGGAAGGAAGGAAGGAAGGAAGGAAGGAAGGAAGGAAGGAAGGAAGGAAGGAAGGGGAATGTTTATTTTAGATAAATTCTGAATACAATGGTAGGCAAAATTCTAAGATGGCTTACAAGATTTTCCACCCCTGTTTTTGTACATGCCCTATGCTTCATCCAGAGCACAAGGAATATGATGGATTTTATTCCTATAATTAGGTTATAATAGATGGCATAGTTGACCTATAGGAAGATTATCCAGGTGGGTCTGACCTAATCACTTGAGCCCTTTAAAAGCAGTAAGCTTTTTCTGACAGGTCACAGAGGAGGAAGTCATAGATTCAAAGCATGGGAAGGATTCAATGTGCCATTGTTGGCTTGAAGATGAAGAAGTTCATGTGACAAGGTTCTAAGTGGCTTCTAGAAACTGAAAGTGCCCCCTGGGTTGCAACCATCAAGGGCAAAGGGAATTCAGTCAAATAGTTTCAAGGAACTAAAATTTTGCAGCAACAAGAGTAAGCTTAGAAGTGGATTTTCCCCCAGACTCTTCAGAAAACTCAGTCCATCCTATGTCTTGATATCAGCCTTGCGATACTTTTAGCAGAGAACCACATTGTACTGTGCTAGACTTCTGACCTACAGAAAATGAGTTAATAAATAGGTGTGGTTTCATGCTGAAAAGTTTGTGACATTCTGATGCACAAAAATAGAAAACTAATACAAAACTAATGTAGTATATATTCAAATCAGTTCAAAAACAATAAAAATATATATAAGGCAATAACTTTCAACATGTATTAGAAAAGTCTATGATGTTACATAAGAGTAATTCAGAGTTTTAATTAAATTGAATGATTTCCTTGAAAAATCTGTAAAGCAATATTATATATAAAATATAGAAAACATGAACAGACCAGACCACTAGGGAAGAAATTGAACATTGCCACAGGATTTTTTTACAGAAAGTAAAGAATAGATTGATTTTAGGTTAAGTTTTAAAGCTTTTAGAATCTTTCCATATTTGGCATATTGAACAGCTATAAAGAAAAATTGTCTTCTCAGTCCATTTTCTGAGGCACATATGATAGAGGCAATATAAGTTTCTGTTTCTTAAAGTCAGTCACACATATTATACCTTTACATTATTAAAAGTACTATCATACATGTATAAATTTAACATATGGACTAGATGCTTAATATATATTAAAGTATATAAAATTAAAATGATAAATAAAAATAAAATATATAAAAATGCATTAAATGCTTGAAAACACGTTCAGCATAATTTTAGGAAATGTATAACAAAACAATATATCTAAATAATCATGTAGATATAGGAGAGGACTATCCTGCAAAAGCAAGAAGCGTATCATAAGAAATTAAAACTTATCCTGGCACAAGTTGAGGAGGTGAGGGTGGGTAGTGATAGGTTCTGATTCTAGAGAGTGAGGTTTCAAGCACATCATGGAAATGCTTTTATGCCATGCCTAGAAGTTTAAGCTTTATCTTTCATCTTAGGTAAAGAATACAATAATTTTTTAATGTGCAGGGTGACGTGATCAGTTATATTACTTAGAAAGGTAAGTATGCTAACACTGTGGAGAATGGGGTATATAGGTAGAAGAGGGTCTTGTCAGAATGATTGCTTAAGGTCCAGGAGAAGATGATGTACAGAACTGAGAGATGGCCATGAGGAGTGGGAGTTGAGATCATTTTTATGAGAAGTATCTGATGCAGAATTGACTGGATTTGGAAAGAAAAATGGACTGTGTGTTATAGGAAATAGCAATCTATTCAGAAAACTCTTAATTTAGGAGAATGAGCAGATAATCACCTCATTTGCTTGGGGAATACAAGAGATCACACAGATATGTGGTTGAGAACAATGATTAATTTTGGACTTATTGAGCTTCAAGTAACTTTGTCCAGAAAAAACAAATATATATCAGTCAACAAAAATATGATCAGCAAATTAATCATGCCAGCATGTATCTGAAATAATCAGTGAAAATTTTAGACCATTATACTTCTGATGACATTAATGCAAAATTACTGTACCTAATTATAAGTATGAGAAGACTGGGTGCCTGGGTGGCTCGGTCAGTTGAGCATCGACTTCGGCTCAGCCCATGATCTCATGTTTATGGGTTCAAGACCCACGTTGGGCTCCAGCTCAGAGGCTGGAACCTGCTTCAGATTCTGTGTCTCCCTCTCTCTGCCTCTCCCCTGATCATGCTCTGTCTCTCTCTCTCTCTCTCTCTCTCTCTCTTTCAAATAAATAAACATTTAAAAAATAAAGTATGAGACAACAAATATTTATTATTTACAGATGAGAACATTTTAAGTGCAAGTTATAATAGGTTTGAAACTAAAATGTTTAAAAGTTGTATGTGTGTAGGAAGCAAATGAATTTGTGACTGACTTGAAGTAACATGTTATTTTACCTTTATAGACTACCATGGTGATAATTTCAAAAGATTGTGTAAAAAATCAAAAATACTTCTATTACAAAGTCCATATAAGGGACATTTTTTGAATGTCTTGTCATTCAAGAAGTACCTAGCATGAAAAAATTAGCTTAATATTGTTAAACGAAATATTTTTGAGGAAATATATTTTTAAAGTCAGTCTTAGGACTTACTAAGAATGTAAGTTCCTACTTTAATGTGTGTAATTAAGATAGAGATAATTTTGCTAGATGAAAAAAATAAATTTCAGGTTGACTCACTGGAGATATGAAATTAATTCAGCCTAATTAGAAATGTTTTTGGGGGGCACCTGGGTGGCTCATTCAGTTAAACATGGGACTCTGGATTTCGGCTCAGGTCATGATCACTCACTCATGAGATTCAGCCCCATTGTAGGGCCTGCTTAAGATTCTCTCTCTTCCTCTCCCCTTGCTCTTCCCTTTCTTTCACGTGCATGCACGCACTCTCTTTCTCTCTCAAAAAGTAAAAAATAAATAAATAAATAAATAAATAAATAAATAAATAAAGTAAGAAATGCTTTTGCTAAATCATAACTTGGTTTAAATACCTTATTCTTTTTCTAACCTATTTAAACCAATTGCCTTGCAATTAAACTAAGCTTACTAAGACCTGTTATTCTTCTATAGTACATTTTTGGTGGCTACTGTTAAGTTCTGATAAATGGCAAATGCAGAATATCAAATGACAATGGTTGTATACAACTCTAATAATTCACTATGTTTCCAGACTAAGGACTCAGTAGCATTGCCAATAAACCATAAATAGTAATACTTGTATCAAAATCCACAGAATTTTTAATAGTCTACATAATGCTACAGCTTAAAGGGAAATCAGTAATGCCAAAATTTAATAAATTCTAAAAACCGATGGCTTAAATTTTCTTTAAAAGATGTTATAAGATGCTACAAGGAGAATGGCAAATCATCTTTGTGATATTCCTCCCCCAAATCCAAAACTCCACTGTAATCAGGAGAAACCATCAAACAAACCAATTTGAGGGACAGTTTTCAAAATCCCTGGCCATTATTCTTCAGAAGTATTAAAGTTATAGATGAAAAGGTGAGTGAAAAAATGTTATAGATGGGAAGAAACTAAGGACACCTGGTCCACAAAAGGCAACATGGCATCCTGAATTAAATCCTAGAACAACAACAACAACAACAAAAAACAGAAAAACAAAAAAAACCCCAGACATTGGTGGACAACTGGGGAAATCCGAATAAAATCTGTAATTCATGTCTCTGCAAACTATAGCCCATGGGCCAGATGAGTCCAGCTGCTTGTTGTAAAAGTTTTATTAGAATTTGGCTACACCCATTTGCAACAACATGGATAGAGCTAGATACTATAATGCTAAGCAAAATTAGTCAGAGAAAGACAAATAGCATATGATTTCACTCATATGTGGAATTTAAGACACAAAACAAATGAACAAAGAAAGAAAGAGAGAAAGAGAGAGACAAACCATGTGAAACAGACTCTTAACTATAAAGAACAAACTGATGGTTACCAAAGGGGAGGTGGTTAGGGAGATGGGTGAAATGGGAGATGGGGATTAAAGAACAGGCTTATGTTGAAAAATAAAGAATATAGCAACAACCATTTATTTATGTAAAGGCTGCTTTCAAGCTATAAGGACAGAGTTTATTACTTGGGGAAAAAACATATGGCCCACAAGCCTAAAACAATGACCAAGTAGCCATTTCCAGAAAAAAATCTACTTACCACTGATGTAACTGTTAGTATTATACAAAAATATAGAAAATATAAATATTAATTTCTTAGCTTTGATAATTGTATCATGGTTATGTAAAATGTAAACATTAGAACCAGCTGGGTGAAGCATATATGGGAGCACTCTACTGTTTGCAACAATTCTGTATATCTAAAATTACTTCAAAATAAAATCTTAAAAAAAAAAAAAAAGATTGCTGGGACACCTGGGTGGCTCAGTTGGTTAAGCATCTGACTTTGGCTCAGGTCATGATCTCACAGTCCATGAGTTTGAGTCCCGTGTCGGACTCTGTGCTGACAGCTCAGAGCCTGGAGCCTGCTTCAGATTGTGTGTCTCCCTCTCACCCTGCGCCTCCCCCTAATCCACGCTGTGTCTCTTTCTCCTTCAAAAATAAATACATATTAACAAAAATTTTAAAAAAAGATATAATGGCTAAGACTTTTGGCTTTGAAGTCAGACAAAACTAGATTTAACCCAAGTTTGCAACCCACCAGCTGTATGACTTTCATCTCTAGAATTTTAGTAATAATAGCACCTACTCACCACAGGTTACTTTCCAATATTAAGTATAATGATGTACTTTTGGCAACTGCGTACAATAAACTCAATTTATGATAATTTATATGTAATAATGGTAGTGTTTATCACAATATTATAAAGTGTAATAATAACACATAGAAAAAAATTTTCCCTAAAAAAGTAAATCCTTACAGGATTTTCCGTTTTTACTTTACAAAGTGGGTTGTCTCAAATCTACTGGGATTGGTAAATATTTATGGAGGAAAAAAGTTGTAATTTTCTGGTGGAATCAAGAGGGAGTATATCCATTTTCATTTTGATGGAAGTTTCTGAACAACTGTACTGCCCAGAATTAATGAATTATTCAGTGAGGTTTAGACTAATTCTAGAAGAAAAATATAGGAAGACATTAAAAATATATACATTGATCAGTACTCAGAAGTAAATGGTTTATTTAGCTTGAATATAAAATTCTCTGAACAAGCAAAATTATCTACTTAATACAATTTCCGAATGAGTAGTATTTTTACCAACCTATTAATGTAACCCTTTAAATCCTCTCTTGCGTCCTTTCAGACATGCAAACTGTCAACCTGAGACTAGAATCTGTCTCAGTGCACCAAGCATATAAGATATGAATATATTTTGTAAATTATACCTCAGTCCTGTGACTGTATCCCAACATTAAAAATATAAAATTTGAAAATCTATCCTCAAATATTGTCATTTATAGTATATTAATATTCATTCCCACTGTTCCATTGTATTCAGAAGAAAAGTTTAGGAGCACTTGACCTGTATGTGTGTTTGATAATACATAGCTGTCCATTGGAGACATTGTAATTTGTTCCACCAAACACATTGAATGTTTGAGAAAATAACCCTATAGGCATCTTGGAGAACTTTTTGACTTTTGACATTGATACAGGGTTGACTTAACTACATGTCCTCTTTGAGATTTGTAAAACTCTAGTATTATTGCCTACAATCTTCAGTCTTAACAATTTGAATGTAGTAGTCATGTTTTATGGCAATTGGCCTGAATTGTTTCATGTCTCTTTAGATCTGAGAATAATTAAATGTGAAATACTGCTTTTGTACATGTCACAGTATTAGATGTTAAAAATTACCAGCAATTGTTTTCATATTTTTTAGAGTGGATTTTAATACTTTGTTGGTTCATCTGCTCTTTATACCTTTATTTCTCATTCTTTCCAATTCACTTTTTTGCTATTCTATACACGTATTTTGGAATCTTAGATTGTGTATTTTCATGCTAAAACTTTTGAGTTTAGAGGAAATCCAGTTGGAAGTATTGCCACTCTAACCAAAGATGGCACTCTTCTGTTCCAATAGACACCAGTTTTCTAACATGACATTCTTCCACAAGTAAGTCAGAAGTGGCCACAGTGCCTTCTCAATACAGAGGCCCACACAACCATCACTATTAGAGTGACCACAGCTGCAATCATTTTGCTATCCCTACATTTGAACCATTTCCCATGCTATTTTGCTACCCATTATACTTCTTTGAAGATGAGCCTGAAGATATTGATATGCTATCCACATGATTCTGTAAGTACAAACATCGATGCAATTCAATAAATTATTTAAAAAATGTATTCTGAGTTTTGTGTTCTAGTAGACACTAAGACTGGAAAGATCAACAGATGTACCACTTCACTTCCCTATTCATAGCAGTATAGATGGATTTAACACGTATCTCTTTTTCTCTTTGGAAAAGTACTTTTGGTCATAGACAATAATGTCCATTTCACAGATGAAAGACAATTTGGACATTTGTTCAAGATCATTATTTTAAGTTAACAATCTGGGATTTGCCAAGTCTAAATGATTCCAAAGCCCACACTTACAGGCACTTAAAAATTCTCTGTGTGGGGCACCTGAGTGGCTAAGTCAGTCGGTAAAGCATCCAGGCTCTTGATCTCAGCTCAGGTTTTGATCTCATGGTTGTGAGTTCAAGCCCCGCATTGGGCTCCATGCTGAGCGTAAAGCCTACATAAAAAACAAAACAAACAAAACTCTCTGTGCAGTTATGTGGTAAACATCCCTTTAGCCAGCGTAGTACTTTCTCCTAATTTCCTATATTGTCACTGCAGCTAATACAACATTCTTTGGTAACATAGAGCTTTTTTGTAATACTGTGAGAAAAGAGATTGATAAAATAAATATATTTAATTTGGGTCCTAAATAATGCATAGAACTACTACATAACTGGTAGAGATTAATAAGTAAATCCATTCATACATTAATTTCACCAAATAATTTTTTGTTGTCTACAATATGCCAGGGGATCTTTTAGGTTCTGAGGAGTCAAAAACAGCAGAAAATGTAGCACCTGTGAGGACATTTTATTAAAAAAATTAACATAGATATAGCTTAAGTCAGGGGTCAGGGAAAACTAACAATGGACCAAAGCTTTGATTTGTGGTCATATCTTTTAAAGTATTTTATATATACAATACTAAAGAGTTTGGATTTGATTCTACAGGATAAATAAAAGTCAACTGAGTATATTAAGCAAGACAATGGACAATTAGTTTATGCAGTGTTCCAGTTCCATAATTATCACTGAAAAATTATGAGAAGTTAGACAAATGGGTTAAAATTTTCATTCCATAATTTTCTTATTTTATTTTATTTTATTATTTTTATTTTTTAATGTTTATTTTTGAGAGAGGGAAAGAGAGAGAGAGAGACAGAGCATGAGTGGGGGAAGGGCAGAGAGAGAGAGAGAGAGACACTGAATCCGAAGCAGGCTCCAAGATCTGAGCTGTCAGCACAGAGCCCAACGCAGGCTCGACCCCACAAGTTGTGAGATCATGACCTGAGCCGAAGCCCGACACTTAACTGACTGAGCCACCCAGGCGCCCCCATATTTTATCTCAGATCAGAGTGCTAATTGTCAGTGCACCCTTCCTGTGGGGATAAGAGGGAGGATTTATTGGAAATGACTTGGGGTGGCAAGGAAAGGATTCATGGAACAGATTACATCTGCAAAGACCTGACTGAAGACAATGAGAAAGACATAAAGATCCCTTCACACAGACATGGCAACAAATTTGAGGAATTTATGCTGGATAAAGAGAACATAGGTATATGAGAGTGGTATGGGATGGTGAAAAGATGATAGAATGAACATATTTTAAGTACTGATTGAGTTAAAGAATCATAGGAGTTAATGTACTAGAGAGAGGGTTTTAAAAATATAGAGATCATAGATAAGAGCAGTGCTTAAAACTGAGATTCTGGAAGGATTGCATTGATCAAAAATGACAAAGTCTAGAGAATGAGATAGAGACAAATCATGTATCATACTAGGATGTGATAACAGAAGTGCAGCTGGAGCAGGGTAGAAGACAAAATCATTGGAGGAGAGATCAAGGCATTGAGAAGCCAGGGTGTTGAATAAAGTACTTATGAGCTGAAATAAATCATTATGAGTTGAAATCTCTAAGACTTACGGCAGGATTAATGTTGGGGAGAGTGACAGATTGGGTGCTAAAGTCCTCAAGGAACAAGGAAGAATTGCACAGGGGTTTGTAGAAGTCTAAAGCAAAGGGCATCAGTAAGAAGGACTGAGACTAGGCTGTAGCTGATGAGACACTCAAGCACAAAATTTAAAGAGGTAACTAAAGCCTTAATCAACAAGATGAATAATATTTTAATGCTACATTTAACAGAAATCAAGATTAATCCAAAACATCCATGATATACAAAATATTAAAATGTTAAATTAAGACAAGATCATGGTACGTAGGGTGATTTGAGATTCAAATATCATGTTTTTAGATACCAGCTCTATCTGAGATTTCTCCTGTGAGTTATTCAAATATGTACTCATTTCTCCATTTCTATGTCTGCTGGGCATCTCTAACTTAAAACGGCCAAAACTTAACTGCTGATTGCTACTTCATTTTTCTCTGCTCCTTCTCCAATCTTTCCCACCTCGGTGATTGGCAATTCTGTTCTTCCTGTTGCTCAGGAAACAAACAAACAAACAAACAAACAAACAAACAAACCGTGGACTCATTGCTAAATGCATTTTTTTCCCTCAAACCTCCTCCCAACATCAGCAAATTCTGTAATCTCTTCCCAATAAATCCAGTCAGACGCCTCACCACTTTTCAGCACTTTTGCTATCACCCTAGATTTTGCAAACATTGTTTCCCAGCTGCATTTTTGCAAAGCCTTCTCAATTGGCCTCCTTTCTTCTGTTCCAGACTCCCTGCCAGATACTCTCTACCCTGCACTTAAAGACATGACTTTCTTATGAAGTCAGATCCGCTTACATGACTGCCCAAATGTTCTAAAGCATTCTCACATCTCAGAGTAAAAGCCAAAACTCTTACAGTCTCATATATATGGCTCCTAGATATCTTTGCAACATCTCCCACAAAATTCTCCCTCAAAGAGTTTCAGTAGAACTGGATTCCTTAGTATTCTTCAGATACATCATATATGGCCTTTGCCCTTGCTATTCTTTCTACCTATGGTGCTCTACCCCAAATATCCATATGGCTTATTACCTCACATTCATTAGGTTTCTCCTTGAGGATCACCTTATCATGTAATCACCTTTACTAGATCATCCAGATGGGGCAACGATGGCATCACCCATCACTCCCTATGCCTCATATCCCTCTGCATTTATATTTAAGGCTCTTATTATAACCCCCCAAATTGTGTATTTATTTGTTAGTGTCTCGTAAATCCACGAGGGCATGTGGTATATCTGTTTTGTTCTCTGCCGAGCACAGTATCTGGAATACAGTATTTGCTCAATAAATATTTGTGAATAAATTGGTATTTAAATAAATTACTGAATCTTTAAATATTTACCAAATATAATTAGACGGAATTTTAAACATATTTAGAATCTAAATTTTAGTAATAGCATCTTTTCCTACTTTCAAATTTAAGTCAGTCAACTGAAATATTTTATTCTGAAAAGCAAACTTCTTTTATTTCAGACTATATCACTATTTAAAATATAGATTAATACAGTTAAAATAATTATCTGAAAGTAAAGTTGAAAAACACGTTATATTTAACCACTTCTTTTATAATTTTTTTCTTTCTGATTAGAATCTGATTTCTTTTCAAAATTAAACTTAAATCAAGCAGGTTAGCATGAAATGCTATCCAGAATGGCCCAATTGTTTCATACCAAACTCTAAGCTACATTTCAAGGAAATAAATTCAGTGTTGTCTCTGAAAGCTTATCAGCTAAAATTACCATACAGAATTGATCAGATATTTTTTACCTCAATCAAAAAAACTCCAGTGTTTATAATCAGAATAATTTATTTTCTTATTTATATAACCTACATTGCTTTATTTCACTTTATAGAAAGAAAGCCGAAAAACAGTGCTCCGAGACAAATGTTATAATGCACTAATTTAAAAAAAAAAAAATAGTGGTACAATAAGCCTCTTTGCTTTCTTTGCAGGTATACAAGTTTCTTACTACGTATTTTATTTAGCATTTTAAAAATGAATGGCTTTATTTTTTTCTTTGACCTTTGTATCAAAATTTCTTTATGCTCTCAGATTTCTACCTAATTTTTTTTTTAATTTTTCTTCAACGTTTATTTATTTTTGGGACAGAGAGAGACAGAGCATGAACGGGGGAGGGACAGAGAGAGAGGGAGACACAGAATTGGAAACAGGCTCCAGGCTCTGAGCGATCAGCCCAGAGCCTGACGCGGGGCTCGAACTCCCGGACCGCGAGATCATGACCTGGCTGAAGTCGGACGCTTAACCGACTGCGCCACCCAGGCGCCCCAAGATTTCTACCTAATCTTAACACAGTGAGATTCCTGTCATCAACAACTCTTGTTAAATTGATAGACTAAAAGCACAAATGAGCAAAAAGATAATTACTTGTATAGAAATCTTAGCACATCTTTTGTCAAATAACAAAGTGTAAAACTCTCCCAAACTCCTTATGTAACATTACAAGTCAGAGCCAACTGGTTTCTCTATAAATTAGAAACTATGCAACAGAATAGTGGTACCTAAGAAAAAAGAAAATTAAAAAGGGACATATTTATACAGGCTTGTATCTAGAGAGTGATCTTGGCTGAAGTAAGAAAGCAAGGAAACTAAATTATGAAAATCATACAATCTGGATTTTCCCCCTCACCTCTCCGTCGTCGTCGTCGTCCTCCTCCTCCTCCTCCTCCTCCTCCTCCTCCTCCTCCTCCTCCTCTCTTCTCCTCCTTCCTGTTTGTTTAAACATAGAATCTACCTTACCTGTTATGCCTAGGACAGACAAATGGATGTACATATATTTCAGGAGAAAATAACTTAGGAGCACAGTACATTTGCCAAATTACCCCATTTTAATATAGATACATTTGTCTCACTTCTGAGATTCTGCATAATTTTAAACTCAAGTAAATGAAATAGCAACTTATCCAAAGGGTTGAACATTTTCCTATCCAAACTGTGAAGTTCTTTTATCATTTATATACCATATGTTGGTTTTCTTTTCTATATATGCATTAGAAACTAAGTGATTTTATAGCCTGTAGTTTGGAGCCACTATTATAAGCTGTCAGGTTTTTTGGTGCCCTAAAGGAATTTGACATTTTGAATGGTTGTGAATCCTACTTTTCCTATGGATACCTCCTCTTTGCTGCAAAGCAGGGATTATAGTTTAGAATATTTCCCTGGAATTTTAATCACTATTCTAGAATTTGAGTGATAGTGAAATCAGGTTTCATATTCTTTCTCATCATCCAGTGAATCTTTTTGGAAAATAAATTACACTTTACTCTTATTTTATGTGTTTCTCTTATACCTAAATAAAGACAATTTATAAAAAAAAATTATAAGTTAGGTTAACTCGCAGAGATTGATAGGTAGTTTCTAGAGGTCCATAGGGAAATAGCATAAATTGAGTATGCATTTTGATAGACAACTATTCTAGTTGTTTTACATATGTACTAGCATTGAATCAGTAAGATACCTTTATGATTAAGCAGTTAGTTTTTGTTTTCCTTATTGTTTCTAATAGATACCATTCTATTTGTTTTATATATGTGATGGCATTAGATGAATGACACTCCATGATTAAGCAATTATTATTGTTATTATTATCATCATTTTTTTGGATAAGATAAAAGATAAAAGCATCAGGCTCCGTGCTGACAGCTCAGAGCTTGAAGCCTACCTTGGATTCTGTGTCTCCATCTCTCTCTGCCCCTCTCTGGCTCATGCTCTGTCTCTCTCTCTCTCTCTCAAAAGTAACTAAATATTAAAAAAAAAAATTAAAAAAATGGGTTGGTACCAAATTTTGCCAGACTGATTCCTACAGTATCTCAGCATGAAGTTGATTTCATTTAGAATCCCCAGAATTTGGGTATCATTTTGGCCATTTGCTCATCTGGAAAACACTTTATATCTCCTGTTTCCTAAAGTATGGAGGGAAATACAAAGAGAAAGATTTCAAGGGCACCTTGAGGGGTGCCTGGGTGGCTTGTTGGTTGAGCGTCCAATTTCAGTGGTCTCTTAGTTCGTGAGTTCGAGCCCCATGTCCGGCTCTGTGATAACCAGCTCAGAGCCTGGAGCCTGTTTCAGATTCTGTATCTTTCTCCCCCCCCCCCCCCTCTCTCTCTCTATCTCTCTCTGTCTGTCTCTCTCTCTCTGTCTCCCTCCCCTGCTCATGCTCTGCTTCTCTATGTCTCTCAAAAGTAAATAAATGTTAAAAAGTTTTTTTTTAAAAAGGGCACATTGAGTAGTAATCATGACAAGCATACACAACAAACACCATAATATAAAGTGAAAGTATGTGATACCTTTGCAACCAAGATAAATGGACTTATTAACCAGACTTTCCATGGACAAACGAATCTTTCTCCAAGCATGTCATGTTCTTGTTCAAAACAAAACAAAAACCCATAGAACAAAAACAACAAAACCAAAAAACAAACAAAAAGACTTTAGTGGCTCAACATTGATTACTATTCTATGCTTGGACTCCATTTACCTGTTGTGCTTCATTCCTTATCATCTTTCTAACAAACACTTTAGACCTATGGTCTTTAAAATGCTTATTAGGCACTCTAGCAAAAAACAAAAAAAAAAACAAAAAAAAAACGAACTAATGTAGGCCTCACTTGCCAATATTAGTATGATTCAATATATTAATTGTATAAATGCACTGCTATCATTAGTTAATAATTTTGTTCACAATATAAATTTTGGGTGAAGTTACTATTAAGCATAGCACATATTTAAAAAAAAGTCGTAGATAATTTTGAATATTTTGCTGTTATTTTTTAACTTCGTACAATAGTTTTGTAGAATTCCTTTTAAGCTTGAAATTTTTCAAAAACAGTAACTATATCTTCTCTTATTTAAAATGCAAAATAATGTACCAAAAGGATGATCCTACATTTTCATTCAAAATTTAGCTCAACATGACCAATTATTTCCTCCCTAAGCTATAGAAAATAACTTAACCTTTCTGAGTGGTGTTCATTTCTCTGGTTTGTAAGTTTATTTGGAAAACTGTGTATTTGGATAATAAACTTGAAAATAAGGAGAAAGGAGAGCTCTACAAAGAGTGATTGTTTAAGGCATTCTTTTTTAAGAAAAAAAATGCATGAGAAAACCATAAATAAAGTATTAAACTAGAAATAAAGGAAATGAAAAAAATGGTAAAATTAAAGAGATAAGAGAAAAAGTGAATATTATGATATTGAAATCTTTCCTTATAAATCATTCATGTACATTTAGACATCCCCTAAACATTCTAATTTTTTTAGTTCTACGACATCATCTAGTCCAACCTTCTCCATTTTGTGGTTGGGAAAATTCAAGAATAAACTGGATGTGCAGATTGTCCTAGGTCACACTGCCAAAAATAGATACAGAAACCTAAATCTAGATCTCCTGAGGGCCAACTTCATGTTCTTCCTGGGACACCACATTCCTTGTGTGGAAAGCTCTTAGAACTGAAGTTCAGAAAAGAACACAAATTAAAGAAGGACAAAAACCAAGTAAATCAGAAAATATATAAGAAGACAAATGGAAATTTATGTAAATTAATGGTTCTCAACTGGGGATCAGTTTTGCCCCAAAGGGGATATTTGATAATTTCTGGAGTCACTTTTTATTTGTCCCAGTTTGGGGAAAAGGAATGCTTCTGGAATCTAGTGAATGCATACCAGGGATGCTGCTGGATACCTTAAAATAAACAGGACAACCCACAGAGCCAAGAGTTATCTGACCCAAAATGTCAATAGTGCATCTGTCAAGAAATTCAAATAAAATTTTAAAATCCTAATAATTACAGAGAGAGAGAACAAGAGGGAGAGAAAGAGTAAAAACTAAGGAAAGCAGAGTGAAAACGTGGAGATGAAAACATAATAGAAATAAGAAAAGGGGAAAATATATAACAAGACACTACCAATTATATATATGCATATGAATAACTTGCTGAGGAAAGCATATGTCTTCACCTATTTCCAAGTGTATCCATTTTTCTTCTGATAGAGGATGAAGGATATTTTATCTAAGCAAACAAATGCTTTCTTCACTGCATAGCTATGAGCAAAAATGTTAAATAATTTTACTGGAGGAAAAGGGCAACTTTAGAATGAAACCTTTCATGTCAGACTTTGCCTCATGGAGAGCATCCGCACAGAAGTATGGTGGGTTCTTCTGAACTCTAATTATATAGGAAATGTTGTCATGCCTTTACCATCAGGGGTCTTTGCTGTTCATAGATAAGAATGTTTTATTTTTCATTTTTTGTGTGGTGTTTGTACTTAGGGTTTGAATAATTATTTCATTTCCTTGAAGAGAAGTAAACATGTTTTCAAGTTCAGCTTCACATCAGCTATGGCTGCATGCATTTCAAAAGAACTCTTCAATTTTCCTCCAAATGTATGAAGAATCAGAAGCAAAGAGGTATATTTAAATAATTATAAAAATGATGTGACACTTAAGTGATTGTGAGTTCCAGGAACCATTCTGAGTGCTTTACATAATTTATTTTGTAGTCCTTATAATATGAGGTAGATAGTATCAGTACAACACCCACTCGATACACGAGGAAACTGAAATACATTGAGGTTAAATAACTTGACCATCATCTCACTGAACTGTAGTACAGGTTAGATTCAAATTCAAGCATCTGGTGCCAGAGCTCTTATTCCTAATCAGCATGATATATTTTCTTTGCCAATTTTGTCTGATTTCCAGGCAATTACATTTTTGTGAGAAGCTTCAGGAGATCTTAATAGATAATTCCTTTTTTTTTTTTTTTTTTGTGGATGGAGCTGATACTTTAATTCACTTTCAGAGCTCAAAAATATATATTTAAAATGCTCCTTTGCAAAAATATGTAGCAGGAATTTGCTGCCAATGCATGAATGAAGAGTAGAGCCTGTAGACTGATGCTGGCAGAGATAGTTCCTCACTAATGTCTATTATCCCATTATTAGTTAATAAAAATAGCAGTAATTTAATTTGTGTGGCTCTTAAAAGAGGGACAGTCAGCTGGCATAGACCCCTCAGTGCCTGTTCCCTTTACTTGTGCCTTGTGCCTGGAATGTAAGCTTTATGTATGGAGTCCCAGCATCCATTTTAGACAGTGAGATGACCATTACAATGAATGTCCCTTACCCAAACTGACAAAGCAGAAAAGGAGCCTGGAATCTGCTGTTTATGGGTTAATTATACCAGTTTAGGAGACTATTAGATTTTGTTTACCTGAGAGAAAAATAAGCAATCTTTTTATTTAAACTATTGCTGTTGCCAACCTCCTTCTGCTACTGGCAGATGAATCAAAGTCCTAAAATGTATGCTTAAGACAATGACTTATTACCCTTTGTTTTCAGCAGTGAACTTTTTTCTTTTCTTTTCTTTTCTTTTCTTTTCTTTTCTTTTCTTTTCTTTTCTTTTCTTTTCTCTTTCCTTTCTTCCTTTCTTTTCCTTTCCTTTGCTTTCCTTTCTTTTCTTTAAATAAAGGAAATATGGTTTACTGAGCACATGTGTTTATCTCCTCTCCCTGTAATTCTTATTGGAATTGCAGAAAATTTAGTTTAAAGCAAGAGGGAAAATATATAACTATATGGAAAATAAGAAAGTTATGAGTGGAACAGAAAGAAACTCAATTCTTTACATTTGTAAAGAATTTCAGCAAGAAAGGGATTAGCATAAATATGATTAACTGAGAAACCAGACAAGTGTCTGTATACTCATGAGAAAACTTTTGCAAAGATGGCAGCAGCTGTTTTCAGTGGGGCCCTAATGGAACTCTGAATTCAATGTCATCAAATACAGGAAGAGACCACTGTGCAGTCTTCAAAGCTATTGGAATGTTCATAACCCACATCATCATCTACTACACATCTGATCTCTCAGTAAATCCTACCACTTCTAGCTGCCAAATACGTACAGATTACAGTCAATTGACACCCCTTACTGCTGTTATCATCATCTCATCCGAATTATTTACACTGTGTTTCTCCTCTGTTCAAAATCCTCCAATGGCTTTGCATTGGACTCAATGAAAACCAAAGTCCTCCCAGTAGCCCTCCAAGTGGTAATGATTTTACCTCCACTACTGCTATGACCTTATTTCCTACCACTTTCTCCCTAAGTCACTTCACTTCAGCCACACAGCTTCTCACTGAACATGCCACAGCAATCCCACATGGAGCCCACGACTGCTCTTCCCTTGCCAGAGATGCTCTCCCATCAGGAAACAGCATGGTTCCTTCTCTCACTCCCTTCAAGTATTTTCTTAAGGGTCTTCTTTTCTGTAAGGCCTTTCTTAACTACTTTATCTATAACTTTAACACTATCCCCCAACTCTTCCCTATCTGTTTTCCCTATTTAATTTCTTACTATTCATCACCACTCAACATACTAGGTATTTAGCTTATTTATCTAGTTCAGTGTTTGCATCTCCTCACTAGAATATAAAACCCATAAACACAGAGATTATTACATTTAGTTTTATATTTATATATTATAAGGATGCTATATCCTGATCCTTAGAGAGCCTTACCCCTGGTAAACAACCAATAGGTGTTTTTTGTTTTGTTTTGTTTTTTTGTTCTTTTGTGAGTATGTGTGCTTTTGTTTCTGTTTTTTGTGAATGAAGAATACTTTACCAGTTTGGGGGGCTTTACCAGTTTACCGTGTGTGTGTTTTTGTTTTTGTTTTTGTGAATGAAGAATACTTTACCAGTTTTGAGGGCTAGTTGAAATCTTCCATCTCTCTGTTTAAATAGTCATTGAAAATAATGTTTTGCCTCTAAAGTCCTAAGATCTTCCTTTTTTTTTAATTTTAACATTTGTTTTTCAGAGACAGAGAGAGACAGAGTGTGAGCAGAGAAGGGGCAGAGAGAGAAGGAGACACAGAATCTGAAGCAGGCTCCATGCTCTGAGCAAGCTATCAGCACAGAGCCCAACATGGGGCTCAAACCCACAAACCATGAGATCATGACCTGAACCGAAGTCAGACACTCAACTGACTGAGCCACCCACGCGCCCCATAAGGTCTTCCTTTTTAAAAAAGGTGAATAATCTCCTTAGGAGAGATCCTGAATGGGGTTTGGGGCTCACACAAAACAAGAAAGAACTACAGTTTTTCCCACATCTCCATAATAGATATTGAGAATAATAGAAAATGCAGTTCTACTGTAAAGTGAAATGAAGTGAAATGAATGAAGCTCTCCATCCCCAGAGTAAAGTTCCCCTTACTTCAAAATAATGAAGGAAGGAAATAAGGAAGGAAGGAAGGAAGGAAGGAAGGAAGGAAGGAAGGAAGGAAGAAAGAAATCAGACTTCTAAAGTAATGATTATAAATAATCCATAAGGAGAGGAGAAACAGAAATCCAATGCCAGTTTCACTGAAACTAGACACAAACTAAACTCTTCCCCATCCAAAATGAATGTAAGACCCACTGTGAGCAGCAGAGTCTGAACAACTGCACAAGAGAGGAAGTGAGAGAAAATGCGATGGCTGCAGATAAAAGAGAGACCAACAAACAATATTTTATATGGATAAGGAGCTCATTTTTAGGTATAAAACCTTAATTTCATGTCTGTTATAATGGAAACTGTTGCCTGCACTAGAACCATATATTTCCTTAGATTTGGTTTGTTACTAAAGAGCAAGGAGAATAGAGCTGAATGAAGAATTATGCAGATGCACCATAAATGCAATGATGAAATGGATACTTTCTTAATCAGAATACTCAGAGTTAATACTCTTAGAGTAGAAAAGTAAAATTGAAGAATTGCTAAAATTCAGCAATATTACATTTCTTCAATTCCTAATGATTTCTTTAAATTTGGAGATGTTAAAAAACCATTAAAAGCTTAGGTATTAGTTTTGGGGTGCCTGGGTGGCTCAGTCCATTGAGTGTCCGACTTCAGTTCAGGTCATGATCTCATGGTTTGTGGGTTCTGGCCCCACACAGAGCTCTGTACTGACAGCTTAGAGCCAGGAGCCTGCTTCGGATTCTGTGTTTCCCTCTCTCTCTGTCCCTCCTCTGCTTGTGCTCTCGCTGCCTCAAAAGTAAATAAATAAACATTTAAAAAGATTTTAAAGCTTAGGTATTAGTTTTTATTTATTATACATTTTAATGAGTTTAAAGTATCTAAGTTTAGTCAGTGGTTCATAAAAATTCCAATATCTCACTAATGTCCAAATGACAGTGATAACAAAAACAACAAAGGTAAGAGGCAGAAGATCCATTTGAATTGTAGATGTAGAAATGGAGGGACTGGGCAAAACCATTCATGTGTAATGGCAAAGGAGCTTTCTATCTCAAGGAGCATGTTGATGGGTTGAAACAGATCCAGTACCACTGTGTGTTTGAATGAGAATTCCCAACAGCCAGAGGCTGAATTTGGCTCACTGATTATCTGGGAAATGGAGTACTAACCAAGCACAGTACTGGGCCTATCTAATCCTTTTCTCCCAAAGGAAAGGCACTGGCTCTTACATTGAAATTGTAATATAAGGTGAAAGTCTCACCTCCTGCAATGCATTTTTAGACATAATTCTATATAATTTAATGGCATGATTTCTGTCACAGAGCTATACTTTGAAAGTATTTTTAGGTTGCTGATATCTTACTTTTAGGAGATTTGTCTTTTAGGAAATTAGATAACAGTTTCTAGCCTCTAGTGATTCTAGAGAACAAGTATGATTCAGAGGAGCAGAACAAAAATACCTTCCCTGAAACAAGCCATCACTACCACGTTCTTGAGAAATACTAGTTCCCTACTTACTCTGTGTTCCTGGGACAAATGAAATAAGAATGCATTTCTGATTTTGTTCTGCCTCTCTAAATTTTAAAATAATGTATAATTCTTCTGGCATTAATAATCTAATGTGGGAAACCAAATCTAAGTGGTAAACCAAAGCAAAGAATCTACCCTCTGAATGAAAACTTTTCTTAGAAATTCTGAGCAATTTATGGGGATATGTTGGGTACATAGTTGGGTACATAGGGTACAAAGTTGCAGTTATGTAGGATATGTTGGGTACATAGTTGGGTACATAGGGTACAAAGTTGCAGTTATGTAGGATGAATAAATCCAGAGATCTATTGTACATAGTGATTACTATAGTTAATAATACCATACTGAATACTGGAAATTGGCTAAAAGAGTAGATTTCAGGTACTCACATCACAAAAATGATAACTATACAAGAATATATATTAATTAACTTGACTATAGTGATCATTTCACTATCTATATGTATATTAAATCATTATTGTGCACCTTAAACATAGACATTTCTGATTTTAAATTTTTTAAAAGGTCTAAATAATAGAGTTGTGAAGTCTTTAGACACAAATTATTTAGTAAATACACTCTAAGTGGAGGTATCAATTTTATGTTTGCGATATGAAATGAAAAATATAGTGGATCTCATGACAAAGAGAAAGAGTGGCTACTAGAATCATGGAAAACTATATCTTTAAAAAGTGAAAATAACCACCTCCTTTCAAGTACAGTATGTAACTTTAGGATATAAATTTGCTCTCTGTCCCTTTTAAAATAGAAGGTATACATTAATATTTATATAGCTTCAAAAATTATTAGATCATATAAGCATTAGTTTATTAGTAATCAGTTTCTATTACTAGGGAAATATGGGCATTGTTTATTGATGCACAGATACCTTATGATAATATGTCAGCAGAAAAGAATCTAAAAATGTGGAAGTTTAGAGTTTCCATCATTTTTACTCCTTTCTGATTCCTTGAATCAATATATTTTATGTATAGTTGTATATAGACATATACACATAAATGTATTCATGAGGATGATTTTTTTTCCCTTTAGCTCTTTGCATGGAAGTCACAAATCTCTGAAAATAGATCTGCCTTAAGGTTCTATGAATCTAACCTTTTATTTTCAAACTTTTCTTTCCTAAGGAGATTGACTTTTAACTCTGCTAGTATATTTTTGCCCCTCTGTGATACTTCTTGCTAGTTCTTAAGGTCTTGTTTTTGTCTTCCCTTCCAGAGTAAGGTGTTTACTTTTAGAAGGACTGCTCAGTTTCTCCCCCAGACTGTCTTTACCCCAAGACTATCCATTCATAACTATCTTCCCTATTGCTGACCTCTGTGCCTTATATTCAACAACGTTCCTCCAAAGGATCAGGGTCAGAGCCAGAAGTCAGGAGAAAGTGACAAGTGTTTGTCAGATATATTATCGTAAGTGCCCTGTTATACTTAATGTATCTTAAGGAACAAGGGAGAAAATGTAGGTGAGCCAAGAAAGACCAGAAATTATTAGTCATTTAAATATTAGCTATAGTAATGAAAGCTCATTTTGTTTGTCCACAAATGACTTATGATAAGAATTTGTTTTTTAAATTGAAAAAGTAAGTAGTTAATTTAAGAACGGGACCTCAGTAGCAGGCTCTCAGGCAAGGTGAGGGTGGGGACATGAAGTGGGAAAGACATACAGAAATAAGTCAACCAGTAAACAATACTTTATGCAGAGAGAGGGAGACAATTTGTAAACACAAAGAGTTATAACATTTAACTCTGACATTCTGGAAAAGGCAAATATATATATATATATATATATATATATATATATATATATATATATTTATATATATTTATATATATTTATATACATATATTTATATATATTTATATATATATACATACACACACACATATATATATATATATACATATGTTGACTATATATATAGTCAATTGATCTTTAATAAGGGAACAAAGGCAATACAATGGAGCAAAGATAGTCTTTTTAGCAAATAGTGCTGGAACGAGACAGCCACATGCGAATAAAACTATTCTAGGCATAGACCCTACCTAGCACCATTCATGAAAATGGATCACAAATCTAAATACAAATTGCACTACTGTAAAACTCCTAGAAGATAGCATAGGATAAATCCTAGATGATATGGTGATGTATTTTTAAATACAACACCAAAGTCATGATCCATGAAAGAAATTGTTGATAAACTTGAATTCATTATAATTAAAAATTTCTGCTCTATAAAAGACAGTGTGAAGAGAATGCAAAAACAAGCCAGGGAGAAAATATTTGCAAAAGACACACCTGACTGTTATCTAAAATACACAAAGAATTCTTAAAACTCGATAGTAAGAACACTAACAACCCAATTAAAAAAATGGACCAAAGACCTTAACAGACACGTCACCAAGTTACACACATGACAAATAAGCATATGAAAAGATGTTCCACATTATGTCATTAGGGAAATGTAGATTAAAACAAGGTACCACTGCCCACTTATTAGAATGCCTAAAATCCAGAAAACTGACAACATCAAGAAATAGAGAAGATATGGAACCACAGGAACACTCATTCATTGCTGGTAGAAATGCAAAATGGTACAGGCACATTGGAAAACAATGTAGTGGTTTCTTACAAAACTAAACATAGTCTTACCATATGATCTAGCAGTTACACTCCTGGGTATTTACTTAAAAGAGGTGAAAACATGTCTACCCAAAAAAACTGCACATGAATATTTTATTCATTATTACCAAATCTTGATGTCCTCCAGTCGATGAATGAATAAATAAACTGGTACATCCAGACACTATAACATTATTCAGCACTAAAAAGAAATGAGCTATCAAGCCATGAAAAGACATGGAAGAATTTTAAATGCATATTAGTAAGTGAAAAAACCAATCTGCAAAAACCACATAATGTATGATTCTGGCTCTCTGACATTCTGGAAAAGGAAAAATTATAGAGATAGTAAAAAGATTGGTGGTGGTTGTGGTATTTATTGGGAGGTAGATAATGGGATGAATAGATGGAGTGCAGAGGATTTTTAGGGCAGTAAAAATACTCTGTGTGATACCATAATGATGGATAAATGTCATTAGATAGTAGTCTAAACCCAGAAAGTACACAAAACCAAGAGTGAACTATAATTTAAACTATGGACTTTTGTGATCATGTTGTTTCATGTAGGTCCATCAGTTGTGACAAATTCACCACTGTGGTAGATTAGTAATGATCTAGGGGAGGATGAGTGTTAAGAGCCAAGAGTATATGGGAGACCTCTGTGTTTTCCCCTGTGAACCTAAAACTGCTCTATAAAATAAAGATTTATTTAAAGAAAAATAGAAAGGTTTTGGTCCCTTGTGAGATCACCATATAAAGGAATGAGGTGAAAATGGACATGAAATCCCTTGCTTGCATTTGTGAGCAAATTGGCATATGAAATAGAGGGCAAAGGAGAATCAGAGAAAAAGTAGTAGGTTTTGGTTTGGATATAATGTGGTCATGAGTCCATGTGCCATCCAGGTGTGATTTCTAAGACCAAGAAGTGAGATTTTTGAGCATCTTCAGCTTAAGACTACCTCAGATGTATAGACTTCGATTTTAGAATCTGGGGTATTAGAATATAGTAGAATTGGCCATGGGAAGAGGTCAGAGGAGATAGAGGAAAGGGAATTCTTGCTTGAGAGTTTTAGTTTAAATGGTTTAACTATAATACTGACATATCATTACAGCTTAAAATGCTAGTTTATATAATAAGTTACTTAAAATTATTTTATCTTCTTATTAAAATTGGACTAGGTATCATTTTGAATAGCTAAAAATGATGGCTTTATTCCTGCGAAGAAGAATTTTTTTCCAATGGAGACGCTTTCCAACTTAACAGAAGTCTGTTTAGTTTCATTGTTTAGTTGATCCTCTTTCAGTCTGAGGAATAAAAATGCACAAACGAAGATCTGGAAAACATAGGTCTACACTACTCCTTAGAGTATCTCTAACCACAAAGCCATCCGAACAGAACTGTGTATTTGTGTTTGAGATGTGGATTACTCACCAGAGGTTAGTGCTTAAAATGCGGACGTGGAAAGGTCAGAACGTTTATCCATTAAGCCATCAAGCTTTTTTCTATAATAAGAGTAGATGAAAGGTTTTAACTTGAATCACAATGTAAAGTTCAACAGAATGATCATATCTCAAATGGAAAGAACAAGGCAAAAATAGTTTTGTCATTCTGTGTATTGGAATCCAGTTGTCTAAATGTCAGTAAAGAATGGCAGAGTATCAAATCTTGGATCATATCACCAAAAGCCAGAAGATAGGGCAATTTTCAGCTTTCTAAGTTCAAATTATATTTATAAATAGGTTGCATATTTGAACCCTATTTATCTAGCACTAGCATGAGTTTAGATTTTATGGGCATATGCTTATCTATAATTATATACTAATAAGTGTGTTTCTTCATTTAAAATCCAACTCTTGGTACTGCTGCAGTATAACATGCCCCACACTGAAGAAACTAAGGAGGTGTTGTGCATATTGCATAAGAAGAATTTAATTTCATATTTGGTATGATGAAAATGAAGACAGATTTGGTTTCATTTTCTTATGACACATTATTGTATGAGACACTTATAGTTTGTACTGACATATTTATAGCTCTTTTATTAAATTGTAACATCCAAATATTTTCTAAGATATTACCAAGCTATTGTGTTCATATAATTTTCTTCTGAATGATAAACACTGGCTTCATTTTATTGTATTATTTTTTTAATACTGTTTCATTAAATTTAATATATTTATCCAATAAGAGGAGGAAAATGAAACCAGGTTTTTGGAAACATCTGAAACACTGTCTCCTATATATTGAGAGATAATTCATATTTTCTCATAAAGACCAGTGGATTTTTATAGTATTCCAACTTGAGGAAATAGAAATTTCTGATGAATAATATCAAATAAAACAGTAAAATTGAACAAAGAAATTCTTATTAGTCTTATTTAACAAAATGATCTGGGAAACAAAGCAGACACATTCTCTGCCATTACATTCCTCATACCCAAGAAGTAACCCACTCTGCATACAGTTAACCTGAGGTGCTGATTTTTTAAAAATAATGATAATGCATGTTCAGGTTTGGTGTTTGTTAAAGGGATTCTATTGTATTCCCCACAAAGATTTGTTGAAGCCCTAATCTCCATGCTGGAGAATGTGATCTTTTTTAGAAATAGTAGGGTCTTTACAGATGTAATCAAGTTAAGATGAGGTCAGTAAAAATGGGCCTTTAATCAAATATGACTGATGTCCTTGCAAAAGATAGGAATTTGGGCAGAGCCACACAGGGAAGATGCCAAGTGAAGACAGAAGCAGAAATTGGAGTTATGCTGCCCTAGGTTAAGGATCCCTGGAAGCTGGAAGAAGAAATGATCCTCCTCTAGAGGCTTCTTAAGAAGGATGGCTCTGGCACTATCTTGGTTTCAGATTTCTCTCCTCAGGGACTGAGGGAAAATAAATTTCTATTGTTTTAAGTCTCATTTTGTAGTACTTTCTTATGGCAGTCCCATGAAATGAATACAGGAATTATTAGGTCAATTCTACAATAAAATAAAAATTGAAGAGCCCAAAGTTAGAACTAGCTTTTCAAAAGCAAGCAGCCATATGATATCATTACCAAACTTTCTTTGTCACAGGTATATATACGTTTTTTAAGTTTATCTATTTATTTGAGAGAGAGAGAGAGAGAGAGAACATGAAGGAGGAACAGAAGGAGAGGAAGAGAGAGAGAATCACAAGCAGGCTCCACACTGTCAGTGTGAGCCCCACAAAGAGGCTCAAATTCACGAACCATGAGATCTTGACCTGAACCAAAATGGAGTCAGACAATCAACTAATTGAGGCGCCCAGGCTCCTCTGTCACTGTTACCTTTCTAATTCTGCTTGCTCTTCCTCATTCACTGAGGATTTGAACATGTGGTTCAGGTTCTCTCTGGGCAACACTACTCATGTAGTCAGTGTCTGTTAATATATGCTCATGTAATCAATCCAGCAGCCTAGTCTTAGTTTCTCAGCATCCTCACTCCCAAGATCATTGCCTCCACTCCGTCTTACCTGTCCATCTGGTGTCATGGCCGAGACTGTCATTGCCAGTAACTGTGCCACTTCCAAAATCTTGATTTCAAAAGTTAGACCACTCCGTGATCATTACTTCATTTATCTTTTCATCTCACTTCTGTCCTTAGATTTTTAAATTTGACACTATCTCTTCAATGCACTTTTTTATTTGTTCCTCATAAACCTTCAACACTGTCAGTCAGTTTCATTTCCCTCTGCAGGATCTGCCAGATTCCTTTCTGCTTTTGTGCTAGGTTTGTAATTTTGGGCATGATCTGTGATGATCATCTTGTCATCTATTTCTATTTGATATAGAAATATCATCTTGGCCATGAGAAACAGTCATGCATTCCTTGCCCTGACAAATTCTGAAAATTAAAGCTAATTCCAAAGTGACAGTAGCTTACCTTTAGGTATTTTCAAAGTAAGTTGCAATCCCATCTCCGCTGCCTTCCTTAGCCAGGATGGAGGTTCCAATCTTCATTTTTCCTCAGTTGAAAGGAACACACGTTAAGACCCAAGTAGCCTAGTTGAAGCCCAGAACCACTATGCCTGAGGTGAAAGGGCAGGTACCCCTAATTTTACTTTGTAGGTGATGGTGGTGGGAGACTAACAGTACATTTACCTAAAGGCATTCTTCTGAAAAAATCCCATTTCTAAAATTTTTCTTCCTTCCCCACACTGACTCTTTTTTCTATTTTTAATTTGGATGACATCTCAAAGAATTTTAAAAAATTCAAATTATTACATATTTCACTTGTATGTCTTGCATTCTAAAAATCCAAAAACTTCTACTGACATGCTCCCCAATATTTTACTTTAACATCTTTTGCCATTTCATCTACTCTTTCTTTTTTTAATTTTTTTAATGTTTTTATTATATTTTTGAGAGAGAGAGACAAAGTGCGAGTGGGGAAGGGGTGGAGAGAGAGGGAGACACAGAATCTTAAGTAGGCTGCAGGCTTTGAGCTTTTGGCACAGAGCCTCATGCGGGGCTCAAACCCACAAACCATGAGATCATGACCTGAACTGAAGTTGGACAATCAACCGACTGAGCCACCCAGGCAGCCCTCATCTACTCTGTCTTAATTAAGGTAACGCTAGTTGTTGTAACATTCGTTGCCTTGTGTTAACAAAATAGAATTTTGATTTTCACTCACAAAGAGTATAATAAGTTATTACATGAACAGCTGGACTTGATTAGAGAGAAGGAAACACAAACATTCTTATCAATGCCTTAAGTCTTAACTGGGTTCTCTGTGATTTAGCTGGTCAATTCAATGTCCCACTCACAAAAAGATAGTTTACTTTTTTTTTCCACTTAAATCTTTCATGTGTCTTTCCCTACTTATCTTCATATTTTTATTTCCTTGAGAAACAGAAGCAATCAACGGAGCTAACCCTTTTTTTTCCACCATTAATTCCTACTTACATTATCTATCTATAGCCTTAGATTTCCTCCCTATTGCAGATGTATTATGTGGACTTTTATGGGCAAGCCTTTTACTTCTGTGCTGGATTCTATCATTTCGTTATGTTGTTATTGCTGTTGTTTCCCTCGCCAAGAAAAGAACTTTACTTCCAGAGTTGTTTTCCTCTCTATATAATCATGCAATTTCCCTTCTCAGTCCCAGCCTCTAAACATTTGATTAACTCAGTCTTTTGTTCACTATCAACATACAGTATCTAGATGATCTTACCCAGTCCATTTATATCCAGATGGTTACCATTGCATTATCTCCAGCCACAATATCACTCTGCATTCCAAATGCATATTCTTTATTCAACTGCTTACTTTACACTTAGATATATAATATGAATATGAAATTCAATAAAACTAAAACAGAATGCAACTTGTCCTCATAAGAATGCTTTGCCCAAAATTACCTACTATGGTAAGCAGAATTTTAAGATGAGCCTCAGGATTCTTACCTTACTTCCCAGTGTGTGTGTGTGTGTGTGTGTGTGTGTGTGTGTGTGTGTGTGTGTGTGATTCTTATATAATTTGTTCCATTTGAGGATCTCTGAATATTATGGGATCCTACTTCTATGTTATTATATGGCAAATTAACCCTACAGATATAATCGAAGTCTCTAAACACTTGGCTTTGTGCTAATCAAAAGGAATATTGCTGTAAGTGGTTCTGATCCAATCAGTTGAACTGTTAACAGGCAAAAAACAGCAACTAGGATTCTTCTGCTGGCCTTGAAGAAGCAAAATACCATGTTATAGAGAAGACCAGATGGAAAAGACTCAAGGGGAGTCTAGAAGCTGAAAGTAGTATGTGGCCATCAACCACATACTGGGATCTTCGCCCGACAACCATGAGCAGCTGAATTCAGCCAAGAACTAGTGGAATTAGAAGGGTGCTCCAAGCCTCAAACGATATTGCTGCCCTCTCTGACATCTAAGTTTCAGTCTGGTGAGGCCCTGAGCAAAGTGCCCAGCTGACCCATACCCAGACTTCTTATCCACAGAAACTGAGACAATGGATGGGTGTTGTTTTAAGCTACTAAGTTACTGAAAATGTATTGCACAGTTAGTGGAAAAATCATCCATCTACTTCCCCAAAGTCTAGGCCAACAACCTCAGAGACAAACTTGCTTCTTTTCCCTCTCACAGCCCGTATCTAATTTCATCAACTAATCTTGTGAGTTCTCCAAATATAAATAAAATTGGGCCACATCTTATGACCTCCCTATGACCTCATTTGAGTCTCATAATATGTTTCTTGAACAGCTATAATATTCTTCTAACCCATCTCTTTGTTTCTATTTTTGCTGTCTTACAAATATTTAGCCACAGAGCACTCAGAGTGGTTTTTAACAACATCAGTTACATTATGTCTGTTACCTATGATAAATTTTGTTTGCACTTTTTATCACATAGAGAATAAAATTGCTAATCCATACTGTGACTTTTAAGAATCAAAATTATCTGCATTCTGGCTATTTCTTTTATATATGCTCCTACCTTTCTCCTACTTACTCCTTCTACTAGAATCCCACTGGTATTATTAATTTCCTTGAATATGATAAGCTTATTCCCAGCACAAGGCCCTTGAATATCCTGTGCCCTCTGCCTAGTATGATCACAGTCCAGATTTCATTTGATTTTCTCATATACTTCATTTAGACCTTTGTTCAGATTTTTTCTTGGGAAGAACTTCTGTCATCATCTTATCTACAATGCACTTGGTCTCCTTCATTTTTCTCTCCTGTTAGCCTGTACTATTTTTGCATTATATTAAATGTGTATGTGACTAATTATTTAATGTCTATTTTTCTTTACTGAAAAAAGAAAAAGGCAGTTTATTTATCTCCATACATTTTTTTATTTTTTATTCTTATTATTTTTCTTAGATTAATAATTTATTAATCTTTCTTAAATTTGCTCTCGAATAAATAATTGAACTCTGCCAAATGAATGGATCTGGATCTTACTCCAGAGAATAACACAGGATATTTAAGATATGACAACGTTTTGTATGTGTAATTGTAACAAATATAATTTATGATTTGGTTTGTCAAAGTGAAAGAATCTTGCCTGTTGTTTATTAGAGTATTACTAACTTCTATGTAGCATATGTTATACAGCCATATTTTTCAAATATTAATATACATAGAAATTACATGAGGAACAATTATATACACAGATTCTTAGGCTCCAACGTCAGAAATTCAGGGGTAGGGGTGCCTAGGTGGCTCAATCGGTTGAGCGTCCGACTTCGGCTCAGGTCATAATCTCACAGTCTGTGAGCTCCAGCCCCGCGTCGGGCTCTGTGCTGACAGCTCAGAGCCTAGAGCCTGCTTCAGATTCTGTGTCTCCCTCTCGCTCTGCCCCTCCCCTGCTCATGCTCTGTCTCTCTCTGTGTCAAAAATAAATAAAAACATTAAAAACAATTTAAAAAAAATAAATTCAGGGGAAGAAATTTTTTTTTCAAATGTGAGTCAAGAATTCAGCATTTACCAGGAAGTGTCTCAGTGATTCTGATGCATGTTATCCTCAAATACAACCTGATTAGCACATACAGTGTATGTCTAGAATTTAATTTTTATTCAGCTAGTTAGTTTATCAGAGTTGTGTTCCTGCAATTTGCCATTTACTTTGCAAACACGTAAACCAGTAAGCATGTGGCTGACAGCTTATAAAATGTGTTTGAACTAGATCTATTTTGTAGAGAATGGTAATTTCTTGATTTTTCATTGTTAGTTGTATCTTCGTTTGAGACTGTGAGTTTCTCTCATATTACATAAAGTTCCAGAACTGTGGTCTTCAATATGGTAGCTATTAGCCACATGTAGCTATTGGGCCCTTGAATGTGACTGTTCCAAATTGAGATATGTTTTAAAGATAAATATACATAATGTATTTTAATGATAGCATTAAAAAGTAAAATATATGATAAATATTTTTAATATGGATTAAGTGGTCAAATAATATTTTGATTATCTGGGATAAAATAAAATGTGTTATTAAATTTAATTTTGCTTATTTCTTTCACTTTTCTGATATGGCAACTAGAAAGTTTTCGATTACACATGGGACTCACATTTATATTTTTACTGGACAATGATGTTGCAGATGTGACCAGTTTTTGTTGCTTTAATATTTAGTTTAAGAGCCAGAAATTTTTTCTTTAACAATTGTTTTCATGATACAGATGATGCTTAGATTCTTGGACAACCTTGAGATTTTAAACCATGATTATCTCCAATTATTTCCACTGTAGAACTACTTTGATTATTGTGCTTTGACTATCTGTGGAGTGCTAACCTCTAAGAAACAAATTTATTCTTACACATAAGATTTTAGCATCATATCTCTCATTCCAAATTCAATTGTTTTTTTCATAAATATTTTTTCTTAAATGGGAAAAATATTTTATATAAAGAAATAAGATTCTGGGGCACCTAGGTGGCTCAGTTGGTTAAGCATCCAACTTTGGCTCAGGCCATGATCTCGGCTTCCTGAGTTCCAGCCCTGAAGCAGGCTTGCTGTTGTCAGTGCAGAGCCTTCTTGGGATCCTCTGCCTCCCTCTCTCTCTGCCCCTCCCCTGCTTATGCACGTGTACATCTTCTCTGTCTCTCTCTCAAAAATAAATAAACACTAAAAACAGTATTTAAAAAAAAGAAATGATTCCATAATAGCACTATTGGTAGCACACAAAAAAGTAAACATAATGTGGAAGAAGAGAAAAGCTATATGTATTTGAGGTGTGCAAAGGCCTTCTGACCCTTCAGTCATCAAAAACAAATTGGAACCATATATCAGAGATGGTTAATAACTGTTGAAAAAGAGGAAAATGAAAATACAGATAGGACCAGTTATCAGCTGCACTGGCATATCTTGTGAGAGCAACTTACTGCAACAAGATAATAAGAGTGTAGGAAAATGCTATAAAATTAATTATTTTATAATATAAATACATACCCTTTAATTATTTAAAGTAATCTTTTGTATAAAAAATAAAAAATTGTTTTTCTTGTATATTTGAAAATTTAGATCCTTTTGTATGCAACTAATTTTCTTTTTTCTTTTGTTATTTGTTATATTGCCTCATAGAGAGTAGAAATTTTTTTCTTCTTTAAATATATGTAAATTATTCAGTTTCATTTTCTTAAATCATTCACAATGCAATTGCAATTGAATACCAAAAATGAGTCACTATGCAATTATCGAATACTGAATTCCAATTTAGAGAGTAAAGTGAAGAAAAGAATAACTGATGATAAGAAATCTACACTGAATGCCTATTTTTAAACTGAATAAAACTACAAGTAACTAAAATTTGTCTTCTACCGTCATAATGATGTAAAGAAGAACCAGAAATACCACAAAGATATGCTCAAAAATGTTAATAAGATACATTTTCCAGAATGTTCACAGAGAAATCAAGCAAACAAACTGGTTTGTGCCTATTTTACTCTGGGTTTTAATGTGACTAGGTATTAAAGTGTAATCATGAAAAAAAATCCATATTGACAAAACATAACCATGTATTGTTCAAATGAATTAGTCATTACTCCATCATAAAGCTAATTTAAGCTAATTGTTTAATAGGATATTCCATAAAGTTCAGTCAAATTAATGATCTTTTTGTAGTCCTCTATTTATGTGTCTGCCTCCTCAGCTAGGCTAACATCTAGGCACAGCATATGGTACATGAAATAGTCTCAATAAATTGTTGTTAAATAAATGAATAAAGAAATAGATGTGGAAATAAATGAATGTCTTTGATAGCTTAGAGATATCATGTTTTGGACTCACAGAAGGGCTGTTTAGGGGATTTCTTATTAGATATTTGCTTACCCAAGTGCTTGAAGTAATTCAGTTTTCTAAATGATTTTGACTTAGGTCAACATCTGATTTTTTGGACTGCTTAGCATCCACTTCCTTTTCATTTTAGAGACACTTTGTTTCCCATAAGAAACCTCAATTTAAGTGAGGTTTAGTCTACCCTAACCCTATAGAAATAGGTAAATGATCCCAAGTAGGTAAACAAGAAGAAGCCAAAGCTGATTATCAGAGTTCTGACCAGGACTTTTGGTCCAGAGCTTTAAGAAAATTATTTCTACTTGCTGTGCTAAAGTCTTCTTTGTCCTTGAACACCCCAGTTATATGAACTAATATGATTCTTTATGCTTGGGCTAACTTGAGATAGGTTTCTGTCACTTTTAGGTAGAATGACCCTCTCTCATTCTTTGACTACACATACTTTGTGGGCTTATGTAGTGCTTCATTCATTTATTCATTAAACAGTTTTGAGCGCCTGTTGAGAATTAAATGTCTGGTTCTTTATGAGGTGCTAAATATACTGAGATATATTATTTTGAATCCGTGCCTTTGAAGAATGGAGATTGGAGGCATGCAGGGAGAAGGTTGGGGTTACAATGGAGGTTAATGTACAAAATGGCATGGGAACACAGAAAGAATATAGGTGCTAACTTGGCTTGAGAGAAAGACTTCCAAGAGAAGGTGGCATTTTAACTGCGTTTTTTCATTCGTAAGAGGGTAAAGCATTTTTTTTCCTGCTGTATTTTTATATTTAAAGTTGCATGTATTTTATGAAGGATTCAGCAATGTTAGCTCATGTCAACCATGTTTGTTGAACAATTTTCCCTCTATTTTCTCTTCTCTATATCTTTATTACAGGATAATTAGCTCCTACTCAAAAAAAAAGTCCCAAAAGCTGCATAAATGTTCAACATGAAGACATAACAGTGTGTGTAACCTCAGTATATGTCAACCATTCATAAAGTACAGGCCAGCTGTTGATAAGGACACTGAATATCCTGTAGCCAATGTTTTTCTTCTTTAATCCCATAAATAACTCAAACAGTAGACATGTCACCATTTGAATGGTGGTATAGAAGCCAATTGAGTTCCAACATTCATACAGAAATCAAGTTAATGTGCTGAACAGCCAATAATTTTGTCTTGTACTGTATCTCAGTTACCCAAATATGAAGAGAAGCCCACTTCACCCTTTGTTCTATGTACTCTCTCCTAACACTTCAGAATGTTCAGAAGAAGGGACCTCTCTGTGGAAGAGAAAATTTACTAAGTAGTCCTCTGTTCCTTGAGGATAATACCAATGGCTTAATGTAAATAAACTAAAAATAATAAAAACAAACCAAAAACTCCATCCATTAGGAGAACATCATTCAGGTGATAATAAATCCAGACAAAGCTAAAATATTTTTCCCAAATAGAGAAATGTTATTCTTTTCGATGCCAAGCTCATGTTCTTTCTCTAGATTTTAGTACCCTTACACATATGTGCATTCATACACCTACATTCACACAAGCAAACATGGTCCACAATTCATTGCTTTCTATGCATGCCATACAGAATGAATAATTAATTGAAAATAGAGATATTATATATGTATATATATATACACACACACTATAATTCTATATAAATATATATAACCACCATATGTATAAAATAGTGGTTCTGTAAACAATCATAACAGCATTGTTTTAGAGGGGGTAGAACTTACATATCAAACAATGTCATTTTGTTTAATCAGAATTAAAATTTCTTTTTATAGGACATATTGGGAAATCTCTGAATCTCAGAAAATGTAAGAACCATGTCTTCAAGTACACTGCTTCTACATGATACAGGCAGGATTCACATGCAGGTTTGTCTGATGCTAACATGAACACACTTTCTATTATACTATAAGAGAGGTAAGATAATGCAATCTAATCCAAAGGACTATGTATGTGATTCATGCAATTCTCATTCAGAGGACTAATGTTAATGTAAGGATGAAAATAATTTATAATTACCAGACAAGTGAATGTTAGCTATCACAGGTACTTAAATTATTTTCCTAAGTACTTTATATTACACCTGGCAGACCACACTAGTGTTATTATTTGACAATTTTAAAATATTTTTTCAAATAATTTTTTTAAAGCTTTTCAAGTAAAGTTTAACTTTAGCCTTATTCCTTGGTGAAGTTTTTGGTATTTTACATTTATGGCTAAAGAGACTTGCATTGTTTGAGATACCCAAAGATGCCATAAGTCTTCTAGGTAGTGTCTAAATCCCTGAGTAGCAATTAAAAAAAAATCTTGCTTAACTTTTATTCTCCAGGGATTTTATATTGTCAACATGTCATGAAATCTTTATCTCACTTCATCTTTTATCTCATCTTTATTTTATTTCATCCTTGTTTAACTGAAACAGGAAAATTGTGGTGAACAATTCATGTTTTCATTATTAGAAATGCCCAGGAGGTCTTGTTAAGCAGTATAGAATATAGTTGTGTATTTAAGAACATAAAGAATGCATTTACTTATAGGTAACTGAAAATAATAGGAAGAGTGATGCAAGAGTCTAAAATTTGATGAGAACTAGTTTTAGAGTATCATCCTACATGTTATCACTTCAGAGAATTTATTGTTTAAAACCATGTTATACCCTTATCTATAAATAGTACATTGAGAGGTTATATAGTCTGGAAATGCATAACAAATTTACTTGATGACTTTCATAGGACTCCGTGATCTGCTGTGACTTTGTCATAGACCACTAGTTCTTTATATTTTAATGTTGTATTAGCTATTATTAATCTATTTCCATTTTTTGTGAATTAAATACATTTATTTGTTCATTAATTATTACACCAGCATCCATTTAACAGCTGCTTTGGGCATTAGCCTGAGGAGGTGGGAGTTATACAAAGATAAGTAAGACATAATGTAAATACAGGAGACAATTTTTTGACTAAATAATTAAAACAACACATGATAAGAATATGAGAGACACATGAAAAATGCTGATTAGTGAGGTGATACCAGGCAAGCTTCACAGAGGAAATGATGCTTACACATAGACTTTTGAACGATAAATGTATGTTTGTAGTGATGTAGTTTGAAGTGGGGTTCATGAGTGAATGGTCAAGAATGAATCCTTGAGATGTTTCAGTGCAAAATGTAGTTTTATAAATCACAGGGACAGGACCTGTGGGCAGAAAGAGTTGCACTGGGATTGTGAGGAGCAATTGATTATATACTTTGGAGTTGGGGGAGCTAAAGACAAAGGAAGTTCCCAAAAAGATTTTCATATATTAGTGAAAGAAAACTTGCAGGATTCTGAGGGCCTACCTATCGTCAAACTAAGGTTGTTTTTTCTTCTAGCAAGGCATTAACAGTAAGACTGGGAGTTCCTGGAGGAATGTTATACTCTGCCTGCTTCAAGTATTTGTCAATGGGCTGCAAATTATAAAGTAATTTAATTTATCTACATTTCTTTGGCCTTCATTTTCCACATCATTCCCCCCCTCAACAATTTTGGCCCTTAAATTCTTTAAGATTGCTGGAGGAAGTGTTATCTTCTGTAACTTCTACTGAATAAGGGCATAGAGATGTCTCTACCTACAGGTCAATAGTGGTCAGTTGGGGAATGTATAGGGGAGTTACAAAAGGTGGAGGCAGCTGAATCCAACATGGACAGTAAAAAAGTATCTCTGTGGGTGGTAAGTATCATCTGTAGACATGAAAGTTATTGTAGTGATGCACCAAGCAGAGAGATGTTGAAAAAGGCAACATATTAGGATTGATATGGCTATAAGAATGAGAAGCCCAATAAAGAGACCTGTAATAGTTAACCACAGTCCTCCTCCAAACCAGAAAGTTAATCAGTCATTGAAAGAGACAGTTTTTATAAAGCTTCAATTTAGGTATTTGTATCTTTTAATAGACTTGTGACATTTTTGTGATAATCTGGGATGTATACACAGCATTATTTTAATAATGGCACACATACCACCTTGTGCTGCTGTTAGGATATATAAAGCCATTCTGTTTTGTAGAACCACTTTGCGTATCTGTGTAATTTCAGTGTGAAGTAAAGAGATGCTGTTCTGTGAATCGCTGAGTGCTTTTATGTTATATTAATTAAGGGCTTCCATATGCCAAAGTATACTTTCTAATCCTACAAATGGAGCAAAAATGGACACCAAATGATCATACCAATGAAAAATAGACCATGTCCATCTTTATTTTAAATTGGGAAGATTAGCTGGGGTAGTGATGATTTTGATAAAGTGTCCATGAATCCAGGCAAAACCTAGGTACAACAATGTATCTACCCTTGAGGAAGCAAGGGTTAGAGATTAGTTCCACATTACCATTGAGTTCCATTTGGAACTAGCCATCTGATACCAGGTTGCCTTATCCAATCAGTAGCAAACCAGTCAGTAGCCTGGAGTACAATGCTTTGAGAACACACTTCTAATAATAACCATCCTAAATACCATGTGCTATTTGCCCAGGTATCATGTATATGATTTATTTGCTCCCAGCTTAAAATTGCCTTTTGACTGAGCTATCCAATGGTGGGTGTCAGCCATAATTATGCATCTCAAATTTGATATATGTCATCCTCAGTATAGTGGTAAGTAGGGTTTTATAACTTAGGCACTCATTGGCAGGCATCAATTTGTGGGTTTGTAAAGTCAATTAATGTTTTAATAGTTTGAAGGTATGAAAAAGTCTGGTTATGTCCTGGTAAATTTCATGTCCTGTTGATCATGGGCCAGGAAGAAACATTCTGCTTAGTGACAGATTTATCATGAAACATGGTATCATTATATATCATTTCTGCAATACAAGTATGTAGAGAGTGCCAATTAGTGCCTTGTAAAGGGGAAACCTAACAGGGTAACCAAGATGTACTTGGTATGGGCAAAACTCCGCATGTCCAATAAGCTATTTGATTTTGTACTTCAGCGTAATGATGTACCCATTGTAAAAAAGGAAGTCAGCCAAGATAGGTGAATAGAAAACAAAGATAAAATATACAACCTTCATTGTTGTTTGAAGAGTAGTTTCAGATCTTCTACAGGTTCACGAGAGTAAGAAGGCACATTAGTTTGCTCATTGGTTTCCTGGTAAGGCTGCTGAGAACTCTGTAAGAAAGGTATGAAGCCAATATTTGCAGGGTGTAGCAGGATTCTTGCACAGAGAGACAGGACACTGAAGCTTTTCTGTCTAGGAAGCAACTTTATTCATCGTGCTGGAACGGGCTTAGTGGGTTCATACCTGAAAAACTGAGCCCCAAGCACAGCAGGATATAGCTTTTTATGCAATTTCTACTTCTTTGTCTCCCATATATGGTGACATATAGTCTGATTTCACATAGTCCAAGTTACAGAGTTATGTCAGAACTATGCCTAGGTGTATAGGAGTTGATTGGGCCACATTGCCTTCCTTTGTTCTGAGGAGGCCTCCACCACATTCCTTAGGGACGGGCTCTACTACATTCCCCACTTTGATGCTCACACACCCTATTTTGAGTCAAGGAGCATCATCTTGGTTTGGAGGTTTATATTTCTATAATGTCACCGCACACGTGGCTGTTTTCCTTTCCATCATTGCATCATTGAGGCTGGAGACAGACCGTATAACCAAGAGAGCTAGGCAAGATAGGATTAAGCAAGCTCCCCAAATCAAGAGAATAATACCTATGAGGGTTTTGAATCCCTCAAAAATTGAAAACCATTTTCCTAATAACTCCCAAGGATTCCAACCTTTCCAGGTCTGGACTGGGACATGAGAAACCTTTCTTATTCGATCTGTGATCTCCTCTATGACTTTTCTTTGATCATCTACCAGTAGGCAGCAGTTACTTAGGTTAAACCTTCCACAAACTCCTCTGTCAGAAGCAAGCAAGTAATCTAAGGCCAGACTCTGATATTTTCATTGGTTGTAATTTCTACAACCGCTTAAAGTCTGATTATGCGGTTTTAGCATGTAAATGGGAGTGCAGTAGCCCCAGGACCCATCCCCTGCCCGGGAGGCAGGGCCATAATATTGGATTATATGCTTGGGAGGCCATTCAGTATCTTTCCAATTGCCAATTTGTAGGGCACATTATTTCCTTTGAGTCTCCCTGTCCCCATACTCTTGGACTCCCAAATGTCCCCCTCTGGCAAGTGGGACACATGACCCTGACCAGCCCGAGGGAAGTACTGTATAGGCTTTCCTACAAATCCAGTATAATCTATCTGGGGCTTGCTATTTGATGGCTGTGTCAACACTGCCCCAGCCTCTCAGATATGAGAGAAGACAAGGGGTAGGGATCTGGCTCAAGGTGCTCTGGGAACCTCCACCATTGGGTTTCCCAGGTGGTTCAGTTATAAAATCTTTGGATAAGGCATGTTAAGCTTCCAACAGAGATGGTGAACTTCCTTCCTCACCAGTCAAGGCAGTTTTTTCCAATAATTGAGGTTTTGAGGAGCCAAACCCTGGTAGTAGGACTGGGGTATTCTGTTCCACTATAAGGTTTGCACAGCTCTAATTCTCTAGCTTCCCATGGCCATTGATCCCCTATGTTACTCCCCCTAACCCCCATAGAAAACAAGTAGAGATCTTTAGAGTCTGGGCTATAAACTCTGCTAGGGCTAGAAATAGATTTTTCATTGTGGCAGAGACAGGAGGAGGACCCTTCTCCATTTCTTCATAAAAGGAATGAAAGACCTGGTGGGTCATGGCCTTGTGTGTGATAGTAGCTCTCGTAAAATACAACATGATTCCTGGGTCTGTGCCCTGCCCATAGATAAGTATACCAATCTGGCGGTCTGTTTTCCATTTTGAGTCTCCTGGGTCAAGGATGGTAATTTTTTTTTTCACATTTATTTATTTTTGAGAGACAGATAGAGAAAGAGCACAAGTGGGGGAGGGGCAGAGAGAGGAGACACAGAATCTGAAGGAGGCTCCAGGCTCTGAGCTGACAGCACAGAGCCTGATGTGGGGCTCAAACTCACAAACTGTGAGATCAGGTCCTGAGCTGAAGTCGGACGCTCAACCGACTGAGCCACTCAGGCGCCCCAACAATGGTAAAATTAACAGGGTTACAGGTTCCCGATTGGTAGTTTGACTCAGCCATACCCTTTTGGAGGAGTGCTGTTTTGTCTTTAGTGTGCCCATGTGGCCCATGGGCACAGTTCCTATAAAGACAGAAGAATTCAAGTGCCTAGGGCCAGGAACCACACGTACCAGACCCCTCACACATGTATTTATCATTGAGTCGGTACTCTCATTCTCATGTCACACCTCCACATGGCAAACCATATGGCAATGTGTCACCTATGGCTGTACATACATCAGAGAATATGGACACTGGCTGATTTGGATATGTAATTTGAATTTTGTTAATTAGTCGGTCCACACCAGCAGTACCTGTCTTCGGCTACCTTTACTGCTGTAGGGGTGGACGAAATGACAGTGAATGGGCCCTCCAGAGGGGTTGGACATTCCATTCCTTCACCCTTACAGCATCTCCTGATTTAAGGGAGTGAGCATCTGTGATCAGACTCACAGGTAATTGCTTCTTAACCCAGTGGTGTAAGGTGGTTAGGGTAAACCCAAGGGCCTGCATCTGTCGCCTTAGGGTTAGATGACCTATCTCATTTAGATACCCCCTTATGTCCTGGATAATGGGGAGAGATACCCAAAAAGGATTTCATAAGGGGAGAACCCTGTCTGCTTCTTCAGCCTCCCTGAAGTTCCCTTTTCTCTCCCTGCCTAATGTTAACACTTTCCTTATTCATCCCTCCCCCTGGAATAGGGCCACTAATGCTCCAGAACAGGGACAATGCCCCTTCTGGCTTCTTCAAGCTGATAAGGGGAAGTGTGGGAGTACAGCAGTTAGAGTCTACCCAAAGTTCAGTCAAGTGGCCCACGGTATGGTTCTACAGGCAGGCTGGCAGGCAGGAGGTGGCACAAACATTGGCAGACACAAAGAGAAAAACACAAAGTAAAGGTTATACTGACCAACAACATAGCATCTTAAGATAATGTCCCCAGTTCCCAAACCAGTCAAACAATCCAGGAGAGACCCTGACTTTGTCCAATTATGCCTGAATGTCATCTATCAGTTCTAAGACTCTGTGAGAATCATCAGTTATATTGAAACAACACATGTCAGGGGATCTCTCATAACCCAGGTGATGGAGGAGCAGTAACTAATCGATAGTGGCTCTATTCTCCAAGAGTCCAGCCCTAACTTTATTTAATTTTTTATTTAAAGCATCTAATGCTTGTGAGGTGTTTTATAGAGTTTTGCTGAGTATAAGCAGACATTTTGCTTTATTTTGAGGTGTAAAACTTTTTCAAGAGCTGGAAGTCCTACCAGAGAAAGAGTCAAGGCAGCCATTTACCATTATTATTTTGCAAATTTTTAGGTAAGCTGAACCTGGGTATTATTTTATAAAGCAGAGCTTTTATTACTTCTTGGGCCTTTCCGGTTTTGTTTTGTTTTGTTTTCTTTGGAGGGGGGAGGCCTCTACCCAACTAATAAAAGTATCAAATCATACCAACAGATGTTGGAATTCCTTTGACCTTGGCATATGGGTGAAAACTAATTGTCAGTCTTCCCTGGATAGCCTCCAGTTCCTTGATTGCCTGGGAGAGCAAGTTTGTGGTTGAGAGGATTGTTTTTAAGACATACTTCACAAGCTGATACTACTTGCTGAACTGTCCTTGACAAATGTTTCCTGGTAAACCTCCTTTGGGCCATTTGATAAGTTTTATCCCTCCCTAAATGAAAGTCCTGATGCAGTGCTTTAATCATCTTATAACTCTGTTAGCTAGGTAATAGTAATTGCCTCTGCTCTGTATGTGACCATCCCTAGGACTGGAGACAGTGTGCATGAGTCAGACCCCAGTTCATTTACTTGGGACAGTAAGCAAGCTTGGGTCTCTTTTAATAATTGATATAGTGGGCAAGCTATTTTCCTGAACCCCAGTATCTACAGCCTATAATATCCAGTAATTCCCAAAAACTCACACAATTGTTTATCTGTCCTGGAGTTAGTAGCACTATAGTCTCCAATTCATTTATAATGTCCCTTCCTGGCAAGGGAGGAAGGCTCTCTGGTATTATCAAGAAAGAATGAGGAAAAATTAGCTTTCCCCATATTCATCCCAGGGGCTGGGAGAAAAATTTAGTTATAAGTTTTCTGGAGATGTCTCTAATCGTTATGCTGAGTTTGGATAGTTGGCCTGGAGTGGAAAGGAGGACAGAGAAGGTGGCTCTGGTATCAAAAAGGAAATGAACAGGCTTTTTAGTTACCTGAGTTTTCCAGAGTTACCCAAGGCTCCAGGCTTCCAATAGACAGTGGGTTCCCGGAGAGCCACCCCAAAGAGCCCCAGGTCCCATCAGTCCCTTTCAGGGACACTGGTTATCTGAACCCTCACAGATAGAGGTCACTGAGAGCATTCAGACTTCCAGTGGTTATCTCCACATAAGGGGCATGGCTTGTGGGGCTTTGACTTCTGTTGTCCCTTCTGAAGGCAGTCTCATTTCCAGTGCCTTGACTGGCCACATAAGTGGCATTTGGTATAGGATTTTGGGAAATCTGGACTGACATAGTGCATAAGGCATGACTAAGGCCTCAGATTTTTCTTAAGCCTCCTTTCCTGTTTTTTTATCTTTTTTAAGTTTTGATCTTGGTTGTAATATACCTGATTGGCAGCTCATAAGAGCTCCTCTGGGGTCCCTTCCAGGCCAACAGCCAATTTTTGCATTTCCTCTGAATATCTAGGGCTGATTGAGTGACAAATTTGTTATTTAAAATCATCTCAGCCTTAGGGGTGTCAGGGAAGATAGCCATATATTTAATGGGAGCCTCCCCCAACCTCTCCACAAAGCCACTGGGCTCTCATTCTGTGTTTGTAAAATTGTGGCTAATTTAGCATAATTTAAGGGCTTAACCTTAGACCTCCTTAATTTCTCTGAAGCACAAGCTTGGAAGTGGTGGCAATACCATTTCTAAATGGAATGGTCATAGTCCCAGTTAGAATCTTGGGATGGAATTACCAGAACCCCAGTAGGAAATGAGAAGTTCTCTATAGGACCTCCAGCCCTATGACAATTAGTGAGGTTTTTGTTTGTTTGTTTGTTTTTCAGAGTTATGGATCAAAATCATTCCACATTTTCAGAATGCATCCCAAAGGAGTATGGTCTTGGTTGGGCAATTGCCCATCTATAAGAAAAAGTCCCTTATCCCAATTTTCTATAGCTGGCTAGGAGAAACTTCATCTCTTGACACCTATTGGTGGCCAGGAGAAGCCTCATCTCCTGGCCCTGCCTTTTGGCTGGCTGTTCGGCTGGCAGCCAAAAGCTATGTCAGTCTCACAAAGTACTGGGAGCAGTCACTCTTATCCAGACTGTACCCTGCCTCCGAGAGCTGACCTTGTCTTTCCTGATTTCTCCTATCCCTCTATTTTCCACCTGCAGGACTTTGGGGCTATCCACTGTGACCAAGCAGGACTTCCCTGGTTGTAGAAGCATGCGCTAATTTTATTTTGGCCCAATAGTAGTCATCTTTACAAAAATATTTTAAAAAGCTGGTGAAAACTGATGAGGTTTTTTGGGGTGATAGGGGGAGTTGTGGGGTCCAGAGCCAACGACCAAGAAAGAATTCTTGAAGACATCTTTGGTGCAAAATGGTAGTTTTATTAAAGAACAAGGACAGTACCCATGGGCAGAAAGATCTGCCCCAAGACCATGAGGAGAGACTTGTTTTATACCATAGAGTTGGGGGAGGTATAGTCCAGGGGAAGTTTCCGGTGAGATTTTCATAGGTTAAAGAAGACTCACAGATTACTGGAGGCCTAGCTATTGTCAAGCTAAGGTTGTTTTTCCCTCTAGCAAAGCATTACAATTAAGACAGTAGGGAGTTCCTGGAGAAATGTTTTATTCTGCCTGAGTCAACTATTTTTCAATGGGCTGCATGTTTTAAGGACTTTAGTTCTATCTGCCATTTCTTTCTGCCTTTGTTTTCCACATCTAAAACCATGTTTTTGTAAGAACAAAATTGGCCATCAAATGGGCTAAAAGGGCCAAAGTTGAAGTCTATTCCCTTGCCTTTTTCAGCAGTGCCCACATAAAAATGTTCCAAAGATGTAGATATCCATTTTAGAGTATCTAAGTTGTTACAAATTGGCATACACTGGGCTAAATGTAGCAAAATAGCTCCTGTGTATTCCAGTAAAAGCCCTTCATATATCATAGTCATCTATCCCTTATATGGCACAGGTATCCATTCCTTTGCTAAACAGAAACTACACAAATGTGGAGCCTTTAGAATCAGGCAGTGAGGACATCGTCACCATCTCTCCAGCCTTTGGATCGAGGGAGGGACAGTTTCAACTAAGGCTTGAGTGAAACAACTCATAAGGGTATGCTGTTTGGCTGTCCTGCCTTTTGGTTAAAATCATATATTTTCCCCATATTTTTGGGCAGACAAAAGGGGGGAAAAAGCTTTTGTTTACCCCTTTTTTTGATCAAAAGCATACCAACAATCCAAGAAAACTTTGCCTTTTTAACAGAGAGTAAAGCAGAATCTTAATCTTATACCACTATATTTTTAAAATCCATTTATTTTAACCTTAGTCCATCCTGACCACATACAAAATTTCTTTCCAAAGATTTCCCTTCACAAACCGCCTACAACTTCCCTTTGCTTTCAGATTTGGACCTAAGCCCCTTTTCTCCAAACAACCAGTCTCATTTAGGACAAAATTACTTTCTTTTACCTTCAACAAAAATGTATTCCCATTCCTTATATCTTTCTTACATATCTCCTACTTTTCTACATACAGAGTTATTTTCCTTATTTTTATCAGTCTTAATTACATTTAGCAGAATTTTAACTCTTAGAAACCTTAGTCTCCAGTGAAAACTAAGTAGTAACTAATTGTGAACTGTTACATTAGATTTTTTTTAGATGGCAACTTATGAATCCATTAACCATAAAGCATGTTTTTAAACAGATCTAAATATCCTTAGTTGTTTGTTGTTGTTGTTGTTGTTGTTGTTCTGTTTTGTTTTGTGTGTGGGAGGTGTTTTGTTTTGTTTTGTTTTTGCCATAAAAAAACAAAAAGCTTAGTAAGCAGTGCTTTAGTATTCTATTTGATTTGTAAGAGGCCTAAGTGTCCAATGAATTTAATTTGTTTATTATATAAGCAAACCTTTAAGGTTTTAGGTTACCAAAGACCCTGAAAGTTATCTAAACAATTACCCATTTGAGACAGACAAAATTAACCATCATTTTAAGCCATCTTTTTTGTTGACAAATTGTAGCAGAGGTATCTTAATTATGTTCCACCCGTGTTTACTTAGAAGTCTACCATTGTCAACTTTTACCTGGGGTACCAGTGAGGAAATCTGAAGTGGGTGGTATAAGTCTAAGTGGGTATTCTTTGCTTTTTGACAGTAAGGGAAGGAGGAGTCCATGGTGCCAGAAGCATCCAGATGGTCTAGGAGTCAGTTATGCAGGCTGCATCAAGATGGTGCAGAAACAGGATAGGGAGGAGAACGCAGAAGAGGTGAGGTGCCACCCAGATGCCTGGAGGCAGATAAAAGGTCAGAGGGCAGAGAAAGAGGTCTCCTGAACCTAAAGCCTATCAGCTCAAACAGATGAGCAGATGCAGATTTCTTCCACCAACAAGTGGAATTAGGCAGTCCTTGTCAGGCCAGAGAAAATAGGGAATTTCCCCTAAGAAAAGGAGTTTTGGCAGATGCTTGGGAATATTCCTTAAAGTCTCCATTCCAAGGTAGACTAACTAGAGACAGTTGGCTCTAACCATCATAGCCATTGACCCAGGAAATGAATGAGGGAGAAGTCCCCACATACAGTTAGAGTAACCGGAGTGTATTAGGAGAAAAAGTGAGAGAGTTAGAGTCTCCTGTGTTATTGATGGCCTCTGTGTGTGTGTGTGTGTGTGTGTGTGTGTGTGGTGTTGTTTTGTTTGTTTGTTTCCAGCATCCTGGGTTAGGTTTTGGAACACTTCTATATATTTATTAGGGTTGTCTGAAAATTTGCCCAGGTCCTTTTTATTTGCTTAGAATCTTGCAAGGAAAACAGAACCTTTATGGGGCCTAATCCACCATGAGGCATTTCAGTCAGTAGATACATTGAGCATACCTTGATTTTAGAGGGAAAGTTTTTTTGTGTTTGTTTTTTGTTTCTGTTTTTGTTTTTGTTTTTTGTTTTATTTATCCCTGCCAATCCTGGATAAGGAGGGAATGAGGGTCTAACGGGTGGCTTTTCCTGAGGAGAGGCCTCAGGGGCGAGTCTGCAAGTACTTGCCTTTATTGGCCCCTTTAAGGCAAAGAAGACCTGCACATAAGGAACTTCTGACTATTTACCCTCTCTTCTACAATATAGATCTAACTATAAGATAGCACTGTACTGAATTTTTCCCTTAGGAGACCAGGACTCTCCATTCTCCAGGAGATATTTCAGGTGCCTCTTAGCATTGGCGGGTTCAGTATCAATCCCTGACCCAGATCAGACTCCAGAGGAAGTCTGAAGCTGCCTTAAGCCTTATGAGGTCACCAAGGAACTGTGGATTGTCACTCAACACTCACATTGGCCCATTGGTCAGGTTGGAACCTTTCCACTGTTATCTTATTGGCACACAGTCACATAGCAATTCCAAGCCAACACCCAGCATCCAGCACCTCCGAGTTGCAGTTTCGTTCCTTATGGAACTACTCGGGTAACTTTGGGAGGTGATCAGGCTCCCCTTCTGCCTCTTGGGGGCAGGTCTACCAAAATGAACCTGGGTTCTTACCAGTCTGACTGGCGGCATTTCTGAACTGGTTCCTGGGCCTCACCAGGTTCCATTGTGCATTGATGGGTCCTCACCTCTGCAACCCAGGAGGGTCTATTCTTTTATGGATCAAATGGTCCACTGGTGCCAGGCAAGGTCGTTTCTCCCAGTGCTCAGAGGTTCGCACCCCAGCAACAAAGAAGGTGGAAAGGCACCATCTCTGAATTCTGGGTGCAAGCCCCCAAGAAATGTAGCAGGATTCTCACACAGAGAGATGGGACACCTAGCGAAGCTTTTCTGTCCAGGAAGCAACTTTATTCATTGGGCCAGCATGGGCCCAGTGGGTTCACTCCCGAAAAACTGAGCCCTGAATGCAGCAGGGTGTACCTTTTATAAAGCAGTTTCTACTTCTTTGTCTCCCACAGATGGTGACATGTAGTCTGATTGGACATAGTCCAAGTTACAGAGTTGTGTCAGAGCTATGCATTTGTGTATAGGAGTTGATTGGGCCATGTTGCCTTTCTTTGTCCTGAGGAGCACTTCACCACATTCCTTAGAGAGGATCTCTACCACAAGGGTTTTATTGGCTCCATGTTTCATAAAGTCAACTTCAATTCCTTAAAGCTGTCTGGTTATATCTGAGTCTATGCGTGTATCTCAAATATGACATTACAGTCAAAGCCTTTGAAAAATGATGAATGTTTCCAATGGTGTCCTGTTACAAGGAGAACAGATTCTTAGAATTTATGCAAACAACTGTAATTGCCATGAAAGAAAGAATACTCAATGAGAGTTTCTGAATTTCAGAGGGTTCAGGTAGAGAGAAATATTAAAGGCTTCAATTTGTCCACAAATGAATATTTTATTACATCTCTGTAAGTCATAGATATCTTAAGAGAATATTTCCTTAACTTGGAAGAGCAAAAACATTAGAGAACCAGCGACGTTTCAAACAAAAGTCACAAAAACTATAATCATCTTCCTTAATTTGTTTAGTCCCATGTTATTAATTCTTGTTCAGTTTGAATGCAGGGCTTTAGTTAGTTCTGGAAATTCTGACCAATTTTAGTTTTATGATTTTAAAGGTGTCAAAAACCTGTCTTTGTTCTTTTTAGGAATCTCCTTGCAGATGAAATACATTTCACAAGAGAAATAAGAACAATAACTATGAATGACAGAAAACTCAAAAATGGACATGGTTAAATATCTGATCAGAGGTCATATTATAGCTGGCAAGGAAATCAAGTTATTTCTGTGACACACAACACTTTGACGATCAGAATATCAAGTGATGTGCTCATACCAAAACATATGAAAACTCTAGGAATTGCATATAATCTCTAGAATAGTTATAGCATTTACCCAAACATAACCTAAGGCGTATTACTTGTTTAACAGTGCTACCAGAGTCACTTACATACCAAATAAAAAGGTCTAATTAGTCAAAGAGACTTCATTTCTAATTTAAATCCTGGGAGAAGTTTGTTATAAACCTTAGAAAGTTATAAAGCACATGCTTAAATAGGGTTACAGATCATTACAAATTCTAAAACTTAATTGTTTATTTAACCAAGGTGTTAACGAGAGATTCCAAATGCAAATTTGTAGTGTTATTTGGTTGTTAGCAAAACTTAGATGCTTTAATATTGAGAAGTTTGAACGAAGTAATAAAAAACCTGATCCAGACAAAACATAGACTGGTTTTCTGGGCAGACAAAAGAGAAAAAAAAAATCTTTGTTTACATTCTCTTATCAAGAGCAGAGCAACAATAAAAGAAAACTTTGTCTTTTGAACACAGGGAGAAGCAGAATTTCAACCTTCTACCAGTATACTTTTAAAAATCCATTCTTTTTAACCTTAATTCTTACCACATCTAAAATTCCTTTTCAAAGATTTCTCTTTGTAGGGCACTTTTTTATTCAACAACTTTTTTATTCAGAGTTGCTGTCTTTATTTCCATCAGTCTTAATTACATTTAGTAGAATTTTAATTCTTAGAAACCTTAGTCTCCAGTGAAAACTAAGTAGTAACTGATTGTGAATGGTCTGTTGCACCAGAATCCTTTGGATGTGAAATTTATAAATATAATTCATAACTTTAAAAACATGTTTTTCAATAGTGCAATCTTTCAATAAAGCACAAAGCATGTTTGCCAACAGACCCCAGTACCCTTAGCTTCTTTGCAATAAGAAGCCAAAAGCACAAAACCTACATTCAGTAATCAGTGTTTTAGTATTTTATCTAATTTGGAAAAGAGATGTTCAATAATTTAATCCCATCTATCATCCTAGCAAAACTTTAAAGTTTCGTGTGACCAAAGACTTGACAGCTATTTTAACAATTACTCTTGAAAACTTTGAGACAGACAAAATTAACCATCATTTTAAGTCATCTTTTTTGCTGATAAATTGCAACAGAGATAACATAGGAGCTTATTTCACCTTTAGTAAACCTAGGTAAAATAAAAGTTTCATATTTAGTGTTGATCACTAAAGACATGTCTTTCTTAAGTAAACCAACACACTTAAATTAGTTTAAGTACTGAATGTGTTCCACCTGGGTCTACTTAAATGACAATCAATTTGATCCCCATTTTCAATTTTTACCTGGGACACTGGTCGGGAAATCTGAAGTGGGTGGTGTAAATTCAAGGAGGTGCTCTTCACATGACAGCAAGGGTAGGAAGAGCCAATGGTACTGCAAGCACTGAGGATAGAATAAGAGCCAGTTATGCAGGCCACACCAAGGTGGTGGAGAAACAAGAGGAGCGGAGGGGAAGGAAGAAGAGGGAAGGTGCTGCCAGGAAAGCTGAAGGTGGATAAAAGCCCAGAGGGCAGAGAGAGAGGTCTCCTATTCATAAGTCTTATCAACTTGGACAAATGAAAAGATGGGTTTTCTTTCTACTAAACTGGAAATATGTAGTCCATGTCTGGTTGGAGAAGACTGGGAATGTCCCTGAAACAAAAGGAGTTTCTGCCACTGCTTGGGAATATTCCTTAAAGTCCCCACCCTGAGATAGACTTACCAAAGACAATTATCTCCAATTATTATAGCCAGTAGCCCAGGAAATAAATGATGGAGAAGTCCCCACATACAGTCCAGTAACCTGAGTCTATTAGAGAGGAGGAACAGTGAGAGTGAGTCCCCTTCCTTAGGGATAGTGTGTGTTTCCTCCAGCAACCTTCGTTTATTCATACGCCTGTTTAGTCATTATAATCCAATATGTAAGGAGGAGGGTTATCAGTGTAGTTATTGACCAAGTACATTCTGTAAGAGGCTCTTAGGTTGGGGTCCCGATCTACAGCCATGAAGGCCTGATCATAGGGTACCTCTGTCCATTTGCCCTGTTTCTTGCAGAAGAAATCGAACTGATAGATCATACTGAAGTCTCATGTCCCATTAGTGGGCCAGTTTTCCTCATTTCCTAAGGAAACCTCAAACAAGAGTCTTAAGATTAGCAACCATCCTGGTGACTTAGGTGGCTGTCCTATGCCCAAGACAGACAACTTTGTATAAGGACAGGAATGAAGAGAGGGCATCACGTTGCTGGGTCTTATTACCATTCTGACCATGGTACTAACTTCCAGCCAATGGCAGGTGTTCTCCTCCCTGTAGATAGCTATGGGATAGGGGATTGCAGCCTAAGCAATTGACATATTAGTGTTCCAATGAGACCAAGTCCCTGAAATGAAATTAAAGGGAGAAGTGAGGAATTACTTATCAAGTTTGTACCAAGCCTCAGAATCCAAATAAGAAGACTCAAGCCACACATTTGGGTGGCAAAATGATGCAGTTTGAAGCGGGTTCATGAGCAAACAGTCATGAAAGAATTCTTGAGAACTTTTTGGTGCAAAAAGGTGGTTTATTAAAGCACAGGGACAGGACTTGTGGGAGAAAGAATGGCACTGGCATTGTGAGGAGCAATTGATTCTACACTTTGTAGTTAGGGAAGGTAAAGACAAAGGAAGTTCCCCAAAGGGTTTCCATATGTTAAAGAAGGGGCACCTGGATGGCTCAGTCCGTTAAGCATCCAACTCTTGATTTTGGTTCAGGTCCTGATCTCATAGTTCGTGAAGTCGAGCCCTGTGTCAGGCTCTGTGCTAACATTGTGGAGCCTGCTTGGGATTCTCTGTCCCTCTCTCTCTGCCCCTCCCCACTCTCAAAATAAATAAATAAAATTTTTTAAAAAAAGATTCATAATCTTAAAAAAAAAGAAGACTTACAGGATCCGAGAGGCCTACCTATGGTCAACCTAAGATTAATTTTCCCTCTAGCAAGGCATTAATATTAAGACTGAGAGTTCCTGGAGAAATGTTATATTCTGCCTCGTGTGTTTGTCAATGGGCTGCATGTTATGAGAAAATTTAATTTTATCTACATTTCTTTGGCCTTTGTTCTCCACATCAATAGGGTGGAGAAAGTGAGGGTGGGCATGGCAGATAAAGATAATGGAGTATGAAAAGGCATTGATATTTTCCTGTATCATGGAGTTAGAAATGGCATGTGAGAGGTGAGCTTTTGTATTTTGTATTGATAAGGAAGGGGCATGAAATGTATTGATCAAGGGAATTGAGTAACCACACTTTAATTTTAGATGAATAATTGGAAGCACTTTAATGAATGAAGTGGAGGAGTAAAAACTAGAGACATGAAAATAGTGGAAATAGTGTAGGAGTAAGATGTCAGGTGTCCTGTAATTTAAAGCCATAGAAAAGCAGATGGAGCAGCTGTAATGGAACTCAAGGGATTTGCTATTTGGGATGCATCAAATTTAATACAACCCAAGGAAATGTTGAAAGCAAAGAACTTCTCACTATTCGTTATAAGTAAGGAGACAGGGAGATAGAACTCAAAGCACTGTCTCCTCATGAGGTTGGTACAGAAAGCTTTTATTCAGTGTCTTAGGGGGTGGGGACAGAGAGCTTGCATAGGCACCTTGGTTCAGTTGTACATGTCTAGCACATCAATATGCTTGTGCATACATCCTATTTTCAAAAAATGGCAGAAAATTCTATCCTTAGGGTTATCCTTAGTATTATAATGAATTAAAGGTAGTTTCAGAAGTTAGAGGCTTCTGTGCAGGTCCTCAGCTCCAATCCAGCTCAAATTGGTTTATACCAGGGACTACCAGGTGACACACACCAGGAAAAGCTATGCCTGAAGCACCTAGTTGGGTGCCTCTTTGACTCTAGCTGTTGCTTCTGCAAAACACTTTCCTTTCCTGTTTTTTTTTTTCCCTTCACCATCTCCCTTCTATGGGTAGCTTTCAGTCCTTTTATTTGACTAACTTCCTGTTGCATCCTAGCTAACAAAGAGAAATTGGAATTTTGTGATATACAGAAGATTAAGGCAGCAAACTTTAGACTGGATGTTTTGAGTTTTGGAAGATGAAGAGGGGGCAGCCTTGTGCTTTGGTAACTGTCTATCTTAATTCTTGCATTCATGCATTGGGAAAATATTTGTTAGTAATATCACATGCCAGGCATTTGGGAAAGAGCTGAATAAGACTTACTTTCCTCATGTCTTGTAGGGAAAAATAGAAACATAAACAATCTAAAGAAGAGATGATTAAAATTATATACCTATATATATATAAAAATACGGGCTTCCTGGGTGGCTCAGTCAGTTGAGTGTCCGACTTCAGCCCAGGTCATGAGTTCCAGCCCTACATTGGACTCTGTGCTGACAGCTGAGGGCCTGGAGCCTGCTTTGGATTCTGTGTCTCCCTCTCTCTCTGCCCCTCCCCCACTCTTGCTCTGTCCATCTCTCTGTCTCTCTTTCAAAAACTAAATAAACATAAAAAAAGTTATAGCACAATTCACATGTAAGTTTTTAATCCGTTTAAACTTAGAGATAACTTTTATCTCTGAAATGTCTCATTTTAGCCCTTCATGACTCTGCTTTTTCTTGGTAACATGTTTTTATTACTCAGATTTTCTGTTTCTTTTTGGAACTAAAGTGACAATCCACCATTATCACTATTCCAGAGGTGTCTTCACAGGCAGAGCATTATTTAATTCACTAGGGTTGCTGTAACAGATGACTGCAAACTAGGTGACTTAAAAAAAAAAAACAAAAAACAAAAAACAAAAAAAAGACAAAAAAAAGCCAAAAAACAAAAAAACAAAAACAAACAAACAAACAGAAAAAACCCAGAGATTTATTCTCTTATACTTCTGGGGCTAAAAGTCTGAAATCAAGGTGTGGCAGAGAAGTTCTTTCTGGAAGCTGCCAAAGAAGGCCCTTTTTTTTTTTTTTTTTTTTTTTTTTCCTTTCTCCTTTAGGCCCTTGACCTCCCTTTTCTTAGAGCATTTACTTTTGAGAACTTGCAATTAGAAGTTGTTTCTCTGGCCTTTTGATAGGCAAATCTTATTAAAAGCTTTTTGTCAGTTTTACTACCATGGAATATCTTTCTCAAGGTTCACTCCTAATCTCCCAGATTCCCTGAGAGGGTGAGGAGCCCGGTTTAATAGTTATAAATATCTCCTTAAAATACTTGGTGTGAGGGTCTGGTATCAGCACATGCTCAAGACTATTTATGTGCATATATGGCAACTAATCTTTTATCCAGGTTTTCAGGGTCAGCTTTTCTCTCTGGCTCAGCAGTGGCTCTCTGGGGTAAATTATTCTCATAACCTCATTCTCTTCTGACTCCTTAACAGGGCAACATTGCAATAGATGTTGGGCCATATGACTGTGGTCTCTAGGAATTTCTCAAGGTTCTTAGACTGGCCCATGTCTTACTTGACTCAGGAAAGGCTAGAAGACAACATATGGAGCTCCCTTAGGCCCTGTGTTCGGCATTGAATTTGCCCAGTTCTGAAAAACATAGACTGCAGTTACTGCTAAGCCTATTTGACATCTTTTCTCTTCCCTAAAATCTCTCCCCAACACCTGGCACATTTTCAGGGATTTACATTTGCTGGCAAGACTACTGAGCTATTTGTAATTATGCTGATAGGATTTCTACATTTTTGTTTTTCTTTTTCCCTGTGGAAAGGATAAGAAAATTTCATGTTCTTCCTTACCCTAGCAGGAGATCATTTACTGAAAATATATTTCCACAGACCTTCTCTGGGAATGACTGTCCATCAGGTCTCTTCTCTTACAGCAATTTCCACGTTTTCCCCTCCTAGTCACCATCCTCTTAACCATTTCACAGCATGGCAGTCACCAAACAGATGAGGTATTTCTCTTGTTTTCCCTAAGTAAATTTCCTGAGACTGCACCAAGAACTTTTGGATCACTGAATTTTTGTATTGTATTCCCAAATTTCTCAGCCTACAAAAGCTATGCATAGTTCTTGATATTTTATCATATGAAATATCTTCCTAAGTTTAGTGATGCTTTGAAGGCATGGAGGTAAGGTAAGCTATGAAGTATAGAAGAATGAAGATAAGGTTGTTCTGAATTATCTTGATTAATAAAATATGATGCCATTGATTGATAGGAGGAATACGAGACGGTTTGAAGTACATTAGTTGGCTTATGTTATAAACATCTGAACAGAGAGGAATCGTCCCCAGAATTTTTGTGTCCTAATCCCTACTGTCCATCAACTCATCCACACTTGTCACCAAAGTGAAGCTCTAATCATAGTAATAAAAGGAAGCCTCTCATTACACAGCCTCTATTACTTAGCTCTTTTTATCTCTATGTTCTAGATGAGGGGGTCAGTATTTTATGATTTATGGGCCGATCTTGCACACTACCTGTTGTTGTAAATAGAGTTTTAGTGAAATACAGCCACACCCATTTATTTATGTTTTGTCTGTGGCTGCTTTTGCTCTGCATTGGGAGAGTTGAGTCTTTGCAACAAAGATCATTTGACTGTCAAAGCCTAAAGTACTTAGGCTGGTTCTTTACAGAGAAAAAGTTTGCTGACCTCTGCTCTGTGGGGGTGTCCCAATTGGATGGGGAGGCTGGTGGCATGGGTGGTAAAAGAATTCATCCAAGGCAGAACAAACGAGATAAAAGCTTATTAAATACACTGCAAGGGAGCAGTGGGTAAGACAGCAAATGAAGAGACTGTCTGCCATGAGGCAGTGGTGAGGAGCCACAGTTATAGAGTGGAGTAAGTGGCTATGGGGATATATGGAATATTCCTTTTATTGGTAATCTTAGGAACCCTGCTTGGTCAGTTAGGGTCTGGCTATTTGGAGCTGGGTTGCTTAATGAGCCTGTTTGTATTCAGCTTGGTGGTCACTATGGTCCTTTTTGTCTTGCTTGAATTTCCATTGTTCAAGCCTGTTGTCAAAAGTGGCCTCTAAATGCTCTAGATAAAATAGAGCCAGATTATTTGCTTACTTTTCTTTATTCACACTAAACTTTACTTGGAATCCTCCCCTGCTCTTTCTTAACCCAACTATCTATGTTTAGCTGGCAAAATTCTACTTATCATTTTAAGACTTGGGAAAGGGATATATAAGCATTTTGTTTTAATTTTTAGTATTGGAAATTCTTTTCATTTCCTTATAAAACTTATGTATAAACTTAAATAATGATATGGGTATTTTTGGTCAGCAGTGCAGATTAAATACTATGAATATAAACAGCTTATTGAAGAGCTGAAAGGGTAAACATAGAAAGTGGTTCTATGTTTCTCCCATTAATACTTTCTACTACGTTCTATCTAGTTTCACTCCCATCCTGTTGGCCAGACTCTCCACCGCTAGAGTGATCTTATAGCTTTGTGGTAATTTTTAAGCATAAGACCAGTTTCTAAAAAAAGGGCCAGTTTCACTTTATAGATATTAAAGCCCCCATTCTGTGTAAATAAAAGTTCCAGTTGCATATCCAATCAAGTCTTCTGTTCCCATTTATCAACAATTAGAGGCTAAGGAATGGGTAAGGAGGTTACAAATTGTTCTTTCCTCCTGTTCCATTTCCTTCTCCTTCCTGAATCTTCTTTAGACTTCAAAATGGGGGGAAAGGGAAAAATGGTGGGATTAGATATTTTTACATTGTTAATGCTATTTTTAACTCTCTCCTCACTGACTCTTACTGGCCATTATACTCTCTATTATGGCAAGCATCTGAATTGTTTCTTGGAGGCACATTTGTGAATTTTTTTAAGTTTATTTATTTTGAGAAAGAGAGAGAGAGAGAGAGAGAGAGAGAGAGAGGGAGAGTATGTGTGAGTGGGGGAAGGGGCAGAGAATGGGAGAGAGAGATAGAATCCCAAGCAGGCACCACACTGTCAGTGCAGACCTGATGTGGGGCTCGATCTCATGAACTGTGAGATCATGACCTGAGCTGAAATCAAGAGTAACTGACTGAGCCACCCAGAAGGCGCCACACATTTGTGAGTGCAGAGACACCCTCCTGTTCTACATTCTGTAATACACCACTACTCTATCTTTATGATTGTATCCCACCTTCCACGTCCTACTGAGAGGTAGATAAGGCAAGCTGAGGGCAAAGCACAAGCTAGCAACAGCCCCCCTACCCACCCAGGTGGGATATGTGTGATATTCCTCAGGCACTCCTGGCTGCCCAAGGACAAAGGAAAGGACAGAAAACAAATGGTGAATTGACAGAGATCACAGGACCTGAGTCTCCATCTGTTTACAAATATCGTAGTAAATTATAAGAAAAAGGCAATCCAGGGGCGCCTGGGTGGCGCAGTCGGTTAAGCGTCCGACTTCAGCTCAGGTCACGATCTCGCGGTCCGTGAGTTCGAGCCCCGCGTCGGGCTCTGGGCTGATGGCTCGGAGCCTGGAGCCTGTTTCCGATTCTGTGTCTCCCTCTCTCTTTGCCCCTCCCCCGTTCATGCTCTGTCTCTCTCTGTCCCAAAAATAAATAAACGTTGAAAAAAAAAAAAAAGAAAAAGGCAATCTTATCAATAGCCTAATCTCCAGAAACCTATAGCCCCAACATTACCCTCTCCTCCATAGTGATGTGGGAAACAAAGACAAGAAAGAAATGGCAGGTGATGTGGGAAACAAAGACAAGAAAGAAATGGCAGGTAAAATTAAATTTCCTTATAACCTGTAGCCCATTAACAAATACTTGACAGAGTATAACATTTCTCCAGGAACTCCCTACTGTCTTAATGTCAATGCTTTGCCAGAGGGAAAACAACCTTAGCTTGGCAATAGCTAGGCCTCCAGCAATCTGTGAGTCTTCTTTAGCATATGGAAATCACTTTAAGAAACTTCCTTTGGTCTTTATCGCCCCAACTCCACAGTATATAAATAGTCACCCCTCAGCCCTTTCTACCACAGGTCCTGTTTCTGTGCTTTAATAAAATCACCTTTTTGCACCAAGATGTCTCAAGATTTCTTTCCTGGCTATTGGCTTCCAATCCCACCATCACTTCAAAACCCCATCATTACCATCAATGGTCGACCCTACTATTTGTTCTGGTGCCACTATTTCAGGAAAACAGCTCTCTCAGATGTAAGCTTCTCAGATCAGTCTGACTATAGACACCTGTTTTTTCATCTTAAGGGATTCACACATGATGTGAAATGGTAGAACTCACACAATGTAAAATGATGGAAGTGCAGCTTGATCAACTGTCCCCATCCTTACTCCTTACCATATAATCACTGACAGCTACAGGCAACTTTCTGTATGCAGGGTTTTTTTTTTTTTTTTTCCAGAAGGGAAAAATATATCAGGTAATTCATATATATTCCTAAACCCTATGGGGCATATTTCAGGTTGTCATCACAATTATCTTTCACTCACTTTAGTTGTCCTCAACTTCTAATTTACAGAGAAAGAAGAAATCAGAGAGGAATAATCACTAATTCCATGTATTTGATTTATTTCTACTTGATCTGTCTTTTCCTCTTTTTCTCCTTATCTTTTCCTTTCTAAAGCTCATCCCTCTACCAATACTCTTCTATATTTCTAAGGACTATGACTATCCATTATCTTCTCTCTGTTTATCATCAATCTCTTTCTCTTTGCTTCTTTTCAAAATCATTTAACAGGCTTGAATTGCATTTTAAAAATAAAGCCAAATAAGACAGTCTTACTGGAATAACTCCAATACCCCTCAAGATTCTTTTATCGATCCCCTATAAGAAACAGAACTCTTGACAGAGTATATTTATTACCCTTTCTTAATTTTTCACCTCACATTCACTGCAATCTGTCACTTAACTTAAAGTGCTAAAATCACTCTGTGTAACTGTAACTGGATGTTAAATTTGCAGTATCTTGAAAAACCAAGATATAATGCATATGATAACCTGAAGTGAGGTACTAATCTAGTACTAACATTTGATAATTACGTGGTAGGAAAGTTTGAAGAGAACACTCCTAAAAGTCCTCAAACCCACAGACATTATGAAAGGATCTGAAGATTGGGGAGAATTTGAAGAGGAAGATTTACTTAAAGAGAATTGCCACAGTAATGTGATTACCCCTTCCTGCCTCCATCCAAATGAGAGAATGTAAATCCCCTACTTTCTTATCTCAGAACAAGAGATAAGAACTTTAGAGAGGCTGTTAGAGAGTATAGTATCTGTCCACAGTGGTTGAAAATAGGTTTAACTTCTGCATAGTAAATCTAAAGGGACAGAGAAATGGCTTTTAATTGATAGATCAGCCAAATGACTTCTGAACTCTTAGAGATTGCTAGGGAAAAGAGCACGTGTTTTTCCTGGATTTGTGATGGAATACACATGAAAGAAATGAGAGAAGAGAGCAGAGGGAAGAGAGAGAGACTTAAACTCAATCCAAAATGACCACCAGAGGAGGAAACAGGTATTGGTAGAGAAGCTTATGATACTAAATACATCACCAGTTTAAATAGACTGTACGATCAAAAATTAATTAACTGAGAGTCACTTATTTGAGACATGGACTTTAACATCCTGTCAAAAACCCCACATGATAAAGAAAATTTATGGTTAGGATAGCCTTTAGAATAGAGAAAGTAGAGGCTAGCACTGAGCAAAGGTAAGATGTCTGGGTTGCAGTGTCATATGGTAGAGAAAAAGTTTAAGAATATGGGCAAGTTGAAATAATACACAAGGCTACTAGAGCCGCCACAGGAAATACTCAAGAAGACTCAGAAGACACAATTTTTATTAAGGTCACCCAAAATATGCTGGTGGGGGTTACCAACATCACCAAATAGAGTGGTTGTTCTCACATGCAGCCCAAGGATATCAGTAGGAGAAGCAGTCTCAGAATTAGAACTTGTCTTATTAAATGACACAATGGGGATCAGGAGGCCCAAAAGCAATAGATGTCAAGTGGTGGTGGTAGTGCTTAACCACCAGAAGGCAGAGTTCTACAATTTTCACCATGACTTGCACAAACAATGAGATCTTAACCCACAAATGGCTATGGAGATCAATATAATATGGCATCCCTAGAAACAAACAAAAGGATAGTCACGATTCTGTTTAGCATCTACTAATCAGAAAAAGTCAAGAATCTAGAAACACTAAGATGAAGACAGTTGTCTCAATATAAGGTTAAAATCCCCTGCTCAGTCTCCATATCTGACCCAATTTTAAGGTCTGTATGACAATGACAAAAGAGATGCCTAGGTTTATAAGAAGGACTCTCTAGCATCATGATAAGGACATATTACGGAGATTCTCTCAGTGCCTCCCCCAGTGGAACCTATGGAAATTTACTTAGTTTAATGAACACTGGAGAAAGAGGGATATCCCAACATTTAAATGACAATTAGACCAAAGATCTTAGTTGACAATGATACATGAAGATACAAAGCATCATTATAGCTTCCTGCTAGACTGGGTACATATAATAGTCAGATAATAAATTAATTTCTAGCTAAAATTCAGCTTACCTTGGATCCACAGTGTCAACATATCCACCAGTTAGTTATGTTACCAGTACCTGTGTGTATAATTGGAATGACATTTTATAACCCCTATATTGGATGCTTGGCTCATGGGATAAGGAATTGTCAAATTCTAGAAGGCCAGATTCACATTTCTGAAACTGCACTTAGATCTTTTTTCAAGAGAGAACCTGCTATGAAGAGTGGCATTAACTGACAATACTCATCTCAAGGTTCTCGCTAAGGTGGCTCTCTCTCCCGAAGCTGCTGCTGGCTAATGACTGAACATAGTGAGGGTACTAGAACTGGGCCATTCTTACTCCTCTAATGGATGAACCATACTCCAGGGCTGCTAGAGCCTACATAAAAGTTTAATAAAGCTTAATTGCAATCTTTATTCCCATGCAATCCTCCTTTTCCCCAAATGTCAGTTCTGCATCATGGTCCGAAGGCTTTTCCTACATACTCTTAAATTTTTACAGGCATTTTTGCCTACAAATCTCTTGCACTCTAGTTCTGTCTTGGCATCTGCTTTCTAGAAAACTTGAGCTAAAACAAAATCTGTAACTTGACCTAAAAGGCACTTAATGATTTGGAATTGTCTGTGGCACTGGCCTTGCCAGGTACAATTTTCCCTTTTGATCTTTAGGGATACAGAGTTATTTTTATTTTTATGAACCTATATGATGTAACATTTTATGAACTTTACATATTTTCTTATTTTGCCTGGAGTTTCTTTCTTCTTTACGTCCTCAGTTTTAATTTAGTTACTATGACTCTCAGGAAGGGCTATAGAATTTTCAAGGCTCATCATAAAACAAAATTACAGGACTTCTGTGCAGAAAATAGTAAGGATTTCAAGAGAATGACAACAGAAAATAAGCCAGGTGTAAGCCCTGCTAAATGAGGCTACTGGGCAACTGCATAGTTCACATACCTATGCAGCTGGTCTTGCCTACTCATCTTTTGTGACTGAGCCAAAATGTTTCATCAGGCATGTCTTAGCTGATCCTTTTTATGGAAGAGTACACAGCTTGAGCTGATGACCTTTTATTGTCAACTGATGGCCTAGATTCATACTTTATTTGTCTTGATGAACTCTTTTAAATATATCAGAGTAATCAGATCAAAGAACAATTCATAGTAAGTTTTATAATAAACTCATCCTTTATGTTGCAACAATTACATTTAAAGTTCATGCAGGGGTGCCTGGGTGGCTCAGTCTTTTAAGCAACTGACTGTTGATTTCAATTCAGGTCATGATCTCACAGTTGGTGATATCGAATCCCACATCAGGCTCTGAGCTGGCAGCCTCTCTCTCTGCACCCTCTTTCTCTGCACCCCCATCCCTCTCAAAATAAATAAACATTAAAAAATTAAATAAAATTCATGCAAAATTTAAATTTTTAAAATAGCCTTTTTTCCCACTTAGTTTTTCATTATCAAGTATTGCCTACTAACTGATTTCCCTTTTATCAGTCATCTTTTCCATGTGTATTAGCTCTGACTTATATTAAGAACACATAGGGGCACCTGGGTGGCTCTGTCAGTTGAGCGCTGGGACTTCAGCTCAGGTCATGGTCTTGTGGTTCATGAGTTTGAGCCCCCGTCAGGCTTTGTGCTGACAGCTCAGAGCCTAAAGCCTGCTTCAGATTCTGTGTCTCCCTCTCTCTGCCCCTGTCCCACTTGTGTTCTGTCTGTGCCTCTCAAAAATAAACAGTAAAAGAATTTTAAAAAAGAACACTGACAAATTGGGTGTGGCCCTTGTATTCTCAAGGTGTCCTTTCATTTCAAGGGGATAAACTGTATGGATTTAAACAGTACCCTTAATTGATTTACAATGTACTGCTGATAAATGTCTACTGAGATTGATTGTGCCCTTCACCTTTGCTTTGTCATTCTGTCAATCTCAAAAGCTCTTATTGCTAATAAAAATAAAGTAATTAGTAAAATTGCTTGGATGGTGCTACTTTCTTTAGGTCTCCTGACAAAGTAGAAAATAAAATTGCCCTTTAAGTTTTATGTGTTCATATATATTTTAAGATTATAGACATACATTTTAAGATTATAGAGTCACCAACTTTAATCTCCAAAATGCTAATGATAATTTAGTATATTGTTTTTGTTTGTTTGGAGTGTATGTCTATATTTAGACATATTTGAAAAGTATTTTAAATTATAAAAATGATAACAGTTTTGCTGCGATAAGTATGGAATATACACAGAAGTACAAACAAGACAATACAAATCAATCATAATCACTCCTATAGATTTAATTGCAGCTAATCATTATACATTTTATCTAATCCCTATATATAAGTAATGTAGTTTAAAGATAAACTCCCCCGGCTTTAAGATATAGAAAAGATTGGATAAGATTTGTTCAAAACACCCCTGAAAATTACATTCTGAAAATCCAGATTCCTCTCCATGATTTCTGGAAATTCTGCACCTCTGGTTCTATACTTCTCTTTCCACTGAATTGGTTCTCCTGAATGAAGTTCTAGATAATCTAGCTGTTTTTTTTACATAGTAATATAAGATTAATAATGGCTGTTAATGATGTTAAGCATCTTTTCATATGCTTACTTGTCATCCATATATCTTCTTTGATAAAGATAAGTATTTTATCTATTTTTATTAGTTTATTAGTTTTATTGTGTTTTTTTGAGAGTTTCTTATAAATGAATACAAGTGGTTTGTCAGATGCATTTTCCATATTTTTTTTACCCAGTTTGTAGCTAGTCTCTATTCTTTTAACAGTATCTTTTGAAAAGCAGATGTTTTTAATTTTGATGAAATATAATATATCAAGTTTTTCTTTTGTACTATTATCTAAGATATCTTTGCCAAACCCAAAGTTACCAAATTTTTCTCATGTTTTCTTCTAGTAGTTTTATAATGTTAGTGTTCATTTTTAGGTATAAGTTCTATTTTGTGTTAGCCTTTTTAAAATTTGCATTAAAAATGTATATATCCATTTGTTCCAGTATTATTTGTTCAAAAGATTGCCATTTATTTTTCCACTGATTTGCCCCTAGATTTTTGTTAAAAACCAATTATTCATACATATGTGGGTCTAGTTCTAGATTCTCTATTTTGTTCCATTGTTCTATTTATCTATCTTTATGCCAAAACCACACCATCTTAATAACTATAGAATCAGGTAGTTTTAGATCACCAACTTTGTCATTATTTTTCAAAGTTATCTTGCCTATTTTAGGTCCTTTGCATTTGCGTATATTAATTTTTTTACATTTATTTATTTTTGAGAAACAGAGGGAGACAGAGCACAAGTAGGGAAGGGGCAGAGAGAGAATGAGACACAGAATCCCAAGCAGGCTCCAGACCCTGAGCTGTCAGCACAGACCCTGACGCAAGGCTGGAACTCACAAACCGTGAGATCATGACCTGAGCCAAAGTCAGAGGCTTTAAAAAAAAATTTTTTTTTTACATTTATTTTTTGAGAAACAGAGTGAGACAAAGTGTGGGCAGGGGAGGGGCAGAGAGAGAAGGAGACACAGAATCTGAAGCAGGCTCCAGGCTCTGAGCAAGCGGTCAGCATAGAGCCTGATGCAGGGCTTGAACCCACAAACTGTGAGATCAGGACCTGAGCCGAAGTCCATGCTCAACCAACTGAGCCACCCAGGTGCCCCAAAAGTCAGAGGATTAACCAACTAAGCCACCCAGGAGCCTCTGCATTTGCAAACATCTTAAAGTCAGCTTATCAATTTATGTGAAAATCCTTCTTGGGTTTTAATTAAGAATGTCTTGAATCTACAAATAAATTTGGAGACAATTGACATTTTAGTAATATTAGTCTTTCTACACATAGACATGGAACATCTCATTTACTTAGGTTTTCTTTAATTTCTATTACCTTTTCCCCCCTAATTTTAGCATATAGATTTTTAAAATCTTCTGTTTCATGTTTATTGATTCTATTTAAATAATAATTTTAATATTGATTTTTGCTTGTTTTTTATGTAATTGAATATAATTGATTTTTTATATTTAACTTGTATCCTGTGACCTTAATAAACTTACTTGTTAGTTGTAGTAGCTTTATTATATACTCCCTCTGAATTTCTACATGGAGGATGTGGTCATCTGTAAAACAAACAAATAAACAAACAAGCAAATAGTTTTACTTTTTTCTTTTCAGTATGAATGTTTTTTGCCTTATTGAACTGGATAGAACTGCTAGTACATTGTTAAGTATTAAAGGCAGGCATGTTGTCTTGTTTTGATCTTTTGTATATAGGGGCAAATTTAAGTGTTTTACCACCAATTGTAATGTTAGCTGTAGATTTTTTTTTGTTGATAACTTTTATCAAGTTGAGAAAACTCCATTCTACTTTTTCTAAGTTTATTTATTTATTTTGAGAGAGAGAGAGAGAGAGAGAGAGAATGAGAGAGAGAGAGAGAGTGAGAGAGAGCGAGCACATGCCTGCACTGAGTGGAGGAGGGAAAGAGACAGAGAATCCCAAGCAGGCCTGTGTTGAACTTGGGGCTTGATCCAATGATTGTGAGATCATGACCTGAGCTGAAATCAAGAGTCAGATGCTTAACTGACTGAGCCACCCATGTGCCCCAGAAAATTCTATTCTATTTTTAATATCCTGGTAGTTTTTCGTTCAGGAATGGATGTTGGATTTTTCCAAACCATTTTTCTGTGTCTAGTGAGATGATAATGTAGTTTTCTTTTTTGGGGTTATTAATATGGCAAATAATACTAATTTTTAAACTTGAAAACAATCTTGCACGTATGGGATAAGCCCTAATTAGTCATGATACTTTATTGTTTTTACATTCTATTGAATTCTATTTGCTAAAATTTTGTTTAGAATTTTTGCATCTATCTTCATGAAGGACAGTGTCCTGAAAGTCCCTCTCTTTTGGAAAAGGTGAAAGATTTTTTAAAAAATTTGTATTTTCTCCTGAATTCTATGAATTAGTGGGATGGAAAGATCCGTAGTAGCAGAATAAAGTCTTATGACATATGCTTTCTTTCCCAAATGAAATAGAAGTTTCAGTGTAAAAGCTTTTTTTTTTTTTAATTCCCTTCTACTATGGATGTTCTTCAGGCTACAACCACAAAATCGTTCTTAAAGAATCTTTTGAACTGTTTTGAAATTCTACCCATCCTTAGCAGTAAAAGTGGTAAATTAATTGTTCCCTGTCTATCCAGCACCTTCATTTTGCCTATAATCTCTTTTCCCCCTCTACAATTATGGGAATCAATGGGTAATTCTATCAGATACTCTACTTCCCAGCTGGCTTGTATGTTTACAAGTTACCCTGCAGAATCTTCTCATCTGCAGTAAACCCAGCAGACATTTCGCAACAGTTCTGCCCCTGGGATTATAGCCTTTGCATCAGGGACTTAAATGAGATCTGGAACAAAATGGAGAGAAAGTCAAATGCTATCTTATGCCCAAATATTTGTATGGTTTATTTGTACACTTTATTTAAAAAAATTTAACATTACATTTTCTAATTTGATCCTTATAATACCTCTGTGAAAAACTTGGAAGGTATTTGTAAATTACATATAAAAATACTTGCAGGCAGAGAAGTCAATAAGTGATACAAGATATACAATACATAAATAAGCAACAAAGCCAAGGCTAAAAGTAAAGGTCCACTCTACATTTCAATGTCTCATGGAAAATGATTGAAGTTTACTTTTAGAAAGCAAATTATTTTTCTATATTTAGAGTATCTTCTGAGCCACATATACTTAACATTGGTAAAACATTTAGAAAAGTAAAATTATTTTTGTTTTGATAGAATTAAAGAGCATCATTTTATATGTTATTATATTATACATATATATATACACATATATATGTGTGCGTATGTGTGTGTGTGTGTGTGTGTGTGTGTGTGTATACCCCATTGAATCAGAAAGGGGTTTTAGTTACCAAGCTATTATCTCTGAGATCCAAACTCTCCTTTTATGCTCTGCTTTATGATAGTAGAGCTATGTCTCTGCAAACTACATTTTTCTTTTCCCAGTGGGCTCTCTGTTCTTTCCACCAGTAAGGATTCTAGTTAAAGGGAAACTAGAAAGCCAGGAATGACCTTTCACCTTGGCAGCAGCAGTTGGCTTACTTCTTGTTTTATTTTATTTTTAATTATCATTTTTTCCCTTTGATACTCCCAGAACTAGCCTTGTTGTGTTACCTCAGAGGTAGCAGCATCAGCTAAACAATCCCCTCAATGTCCTGTGTTCCATCTCTGTGGATCTTCTCTTACAGGTTCCTAGGTTCTAATAACACTAATTTCATCCTTTCTTTTGTTTCCCCATCCCTGTGGGTGGTATCTGTTTCCTGCAGTTACTATATCTTTGTCAGGGCAGTGTTCCCTTTTTGTTTTAAAGTTCTTCTTATTTAACTGATTCCATGTATTAAATGATTGGGAATAGAATAACTGGTGTAGTTTTTATTTGGTTGGCCAATTTATAACTGATTAATTGAATAGAGGAGGACATGTAGTTGGAAAAGAGGGGAAAAAGCATTATAGTATTTTAATTAACAGCTCATAAAATTATGGAATTTTCAGAATAAATCTCTTCTTATATGTTCAGGAATATATGAACATATGTATAATTCTGCCATATTTTTATTTGTTTTCAAGTCATAATTTGTTGAATTTTAGAGATTGAAAAGGGAAATTTGAAAGTCCCTCTCTTTTGGAAAAGGTAAAAACTTTTTTTAAAATGCTTGTATATACTCCTCAATTCTATGAATTTGTGGGGTGGAAAGATCAGTAGTAGCAGAATAAAGTCTTATGACATGTTTTCTTTCCCAAATGAAATAGAAGTTTCAGTGTAAAAGAAGTGAAATTGGGTTCTACAAAGGCAATCTCTACTTTCCTAGGCTTTTTGTATCTAGTGTGCATCATTATGACTAGCGCTTTACCAACCTGATGCATCTGCCAGCACATTTTGGACATAAACTAGTGATGGCAAACAAATAAGGATTATACTAGATCCCTTCAATGAAGGGTGGGGGCAGTGGTCAATCTGTGTCTATTTTCAAAGGGAGAAGACTTAGTAATGCAATGGGTGGTATATTTTCAAGGGCTGGTGGTATAATCAGCACTGTAGGTGTTCTATAGCTATAGTACTGGGATATTTGGGATATTTTACCTTTTTGATATTCTGTGAGCTACCAAGTATCCTTGTAATGCATTTCGTTTTGGGAGGGAGCTTGTTAATTAAATAAGTTAGTTGCTGTTGCTTGCAACTAAGAAATATGAATGATATATTCTTTTTTTTTAAGAAATTCTAGGTTTCTTTTTTTTAATGTTTTTATTTTTGAGAGGGAGAGAGAGAGAGAGAGAGAGAGAGAGAAAGAGCATGAGTGGGGGAGGGGCAGAGAGAGAGGAGGCCATAGAATCTGAAGTAGGCCCAGGCTCTGAGCTGTCAGCGCAGAGCCCAATGAAGGGCTCAGACTCACGAACCATGAGATCATGACCTGAGCCGAAGTCAGACGCTTAACCGACTGAGCCACCCAGGTGGCAAAATGACATATTCATTTTGAGCTCATCAAGATGACAGATGAGAAAAATTAAAATAATTTTATAATTAAAATTAATACATATATGTACACATTAATAATAGTATATAAATAGTAGTAGTATATACAATATACTATATATAATATACACATTATCCACATATATACACATATGTATATATATGCACATATATATATGCACACACACATAATTTATGCATTAAGTAGCATCAAATAGAAACATTTAATGGTTACTAGTTTTTAAAGAGAGCCCGTGTATTTTTTCTTTTTAAAGAAAAAGTATTTTATTCCTATACAAAATTTCCTTATTTTCCCATTTGTTCCCAATTTTCCTTTACACTGGGGGAATATAGAGATGAAGAACCATCAGCTAATTCAAAGCTGTGATTTACAATTTAGATGAAGTGTGCTTTTCTTATGTTTGTAACCAAGATAACATTTTTATTTTTAAATAAGACAACTCCTTTTTTTTTTTACTGACATAGCAAGGGCATCATGTGTCAGAACTCTGAAACTCCCAGGTGGAAATAGACTTTGCTAGAATAAAAGCAGATGTAGGAATTGGGAACTCTGCCAAAGTAGAAATACCAGTAAGAATACAAAATATTTTTCTATGAGTTTGACAGTGCCTAAAGAATTTTGAGCTGTCATCAGCACTTTGGGTCCCAGAGAGTAGATTGATAAGGAAAGTCTGTATAATGCTAAGTAGAATTATAGTAATTTTCAGCTGCCTTTCAGTCTCAGGTATATCATAATAGTTTGCCATAAAACCAATACTTTGCAAATCAAGTAGATACAAAGAGAAGTCCCACCACCTGCAGGGGTCAAGCCTGTGAAGCTGGGACAAGTACCCACTCAAATGATTACTCCTGTCCCTCACTCTAATCACTATACCTTGCTCCAGAATGCTGATTAAATTTTAGGCTGCAAAAAATTGCTATCATATCATATCATTTCTTAGGTTCTGTTCAATCAACTTGATTAAACTTTGACTCTTTTGATGTCTCTCATTCTTCACATCCATCACCTCCCTTCACCTCCCTCTTGTATGTAAATCCTTTGCTATGCAGTTTAGGTCCCAATATTTACTACTTCAACTATACTCTTGATGATACCTTACATTTTCTTGCCTTCCTGTCTTTGCTTTTGTTTTCTACTTGTGGGGGAAATGCTTAACTACAACAAATAACTGTTTTCTCTGCTTCTGTGTCTAAGTGTTGTGTTCAAGGAATATATGTATCCCCCAGATTGGTGCTACTACCTGTGTCTACCCTCAATTGTTTTTCAAGTTTCTGCTGTAAAATTATTCTGATTTCTTTAGTGAGGGTTTTGTTTTTTTGTTTGGTTGGTTGTTTTTTTTCTTTCTGTGTGTGTGTTTTGTTTTTAGTTTATTTATTTACTTATTTATTTATTTTTTACCAGCGACTGTTTTAAACTTTTTCCATCCAATCTGGTAACAACTTATCTTTCAATACTCAGAAGATTTCACCTATTTATTGGAATGAGTGCCCTCAGTGAACATTTCTTCAAATTTTAGTACATTCATTATTTCTTCCTAAGATCTTGTCACAATGAATAGATTTCTTTCTTCAAATGCAAGAGCAACAGCTCAACCTATGTCCTTGATGTTATCCCCTTTTCCTTCGTCTATTAAATATATCCTTACTTTTATGTATTAGTTACATTTTTTTGTCTATTGTTTCTTCCCCCCAGTCTTTGCATTAGCAGTCATGAGTATCTTCCATCACAAAATACGCGTTTCCACCTGACATCACTTTTTATTTAGGGCTCTTTCTCTTCATCTTCATGACTAAGTTACTTAAATGTGTGTTTTTTACCTTTTTACTCCATATTGCTATACTTCCTAAGATCTGTGTTCTACTCCTATTCACTCATCGCAGTGGCCTCTCTGCTGCTAAAGAGAATGAAAATGCTTTGGTCTCTATCTTCCTCTCATTTACTGCATTTTTTGAGACTGCTGATTAATCCTTCTTTCTTGAATTTCTCTCTTATTTGATTTTCAGTCCTTTGTGGGCTTCTTGTTCTTTTCCAATCCCTCAGATTCCTGTGTTCTCATCAACATTGCCTTCTGAGATCTTTACCCATGTTCTTTGAGATAAGATACTAGTTTCAAAGACTTCATTTACCAACTCTTTATTAATGGCACTTAAATAAATATTTCTACTCTGGTATTCTCTCCCAAGCTCCTGTCTTATTTACTCAACTGCTTATTATTATTTCTTGCAACACTTAAATTGCAGTGTGACTCAAATGCACATACTTCCCCTACTCAACTAATGCTTTCTCTTTTCTGAGTCTGGCAAATGTCTCTACCACCAGAGCAGCCACCTTAGCTAAATCCTATGTAAACTGATGACCTCCCTCCTTTGGTTCCATATCTATCCCACCTCCAACTAGTCTGTCACTAAGTCATATTTAAAATGTTTCCAGAATTTGATCACTTCTCTGCATTCCTGCTGCCACTCTCTGTCCAGACTGATCAGTTTAGCCTTCTCCTGGGAGTTAGCATATGAACAGAGAAGTGAATGGAGTGAAATAGTAGCCCATGGAAATGTTCAGGGAAGAGTCTTCCAGATAAAGAAAATAACCAGTGCAGAGCCTCTGTTGTAGATATGCTTTAGATATGACCTATGTTTTTAAAAATATTTCTATGGTTGCCAAGTAGAGGACAGATACTAGTGGAGCAAGAGTGGAGATAAGAGAGATCAGTTAGGATTTAGCATTTAATGAAAGTTGATACTTTTTTTTGAGAGAGAGAGAGAGAAAGAGAGAGAGAGAGAGAGAGAGAGAGAGAGAGAGAGAGAGAGAGAGAGGATCTGTGCCAGCACAGAGCCCAACAGTAGGCTGCATCTCACAATCCTGAGATCATGACCTGAGCCAAAATCAAGAGTGGGATGCTCAACTCACTGAGCCACTCATGTGCACTACTACTACTACTTCTTCTTCTTCTTCTTCTTCTTCTTCTTCTTCTTCTTCTTCTTCTTACGCTTCTGCTTCTCCTTCTGCTTCTGCTTCTCCTTCTGCTTCTGCTTTATGAGAGAGAGAGAGAATGCACACACATGTGCACAAATGAGGGAAGAGGGGCAGAGGAAGAGGGAGAAGTTGATTCCTTTTTAAATGCCTGCTTTGAAAAAAATAATAAATAAATAAATGCCTGCTTTGTACTAGAAATTGATTTGGAGTTTGCCCAGAATAGTTTCAGAGTGCTCACTGCCCACAAACACACATACACACTTACTGTTCTCCAATCATTATGTAGTTCTTTGGATGGGCTATATTCTCTCTCACTTTTGAATCATCTTACATCCTGTCCTCTATCCATTCATTGCTTGCTTCTAACATCAACTCATTTACTAGGATGTAGTCCAGATGATTACTTCCTCACCTCTAACGCTTGGGTAACATGCAATTTATGTATGCTTTCAATTCCTACCATTATATTGTCTGGTTACCAATTTACTTTGCACTATATGAAGGTTCTTATTTGATATGGTATCTCCTGTACCTTATCACAGTAAGTAGGTGACGTTTAAATAAGATTAGGAAGAGCCATTCATATAGATAAATCAGGAAGTCAAAGAAGCAGATGGAGAGATAGCAACTGCAAAGACTTAGAGGTCAGTAAGATTTTGTTGTGTTTTAGGAGCAACAATGAGCTAATGTGGTTAAAATGTAGTCAGGCAAGGGAGAGGAATGTGAAATTGCGTGCATACTTGCCAACATAATATTTTTTAATCTTGTGTATAATTTATCCCCTTGCACTTATATAAGGCATTTTAGATCATAAAGTGAGTTTTCATGCCAGTATTTCCATTTGCTCCTAATTACCATTCTAGGATCATTTCTTACACATTTTTTTCCTCCTCCTATATTTGAAACCTTCCCAAATCCATGCTCAGTCCCATTCATAAACACATTGTTTCTAGCCTTCTTTACTTTATGAATGGATGCTTTCAAAATCTCCTATTTATTTATTTATTTATTTATTTATTTAGTTTGTTAATTTAGTTTTTTTGAGAGAGCAGAAGAGCATGAGCAGGGAAGGGGCAGAGAGAGAGAGAGAGAGAGAGAGAGAGAGAGAGAGAGAGAGAATCTCAAGCAGGGTCTTCACTGATAGCTTAACTGACTGAGCCACCCAGGCACCCTCTTCTTTTTTAATTTTTAAAATTATTCTTATTTAGGGGCACCTGAGTAGCTCAGTCAGTTAAGCGTTGGACTCTTGGTTTTGGCTCAGGTCATGATCTCACGGTTCATGAAGTTGAGCCTTGCATCTGGCTTTGTGCTGATAGTGCAGAGCCTTCTTCAGATCTGTCTCCCTCCCTTACTCTGCCCTTCCCCCATTTGCTCTTTATTTCTCTCTCCCTCAAAATAAATAAATAAATATTTAAAAAAAATTCTTATTTCTTCACATTTTACTGATATTTTGCTATGCTGTAAAAATACAACTTCTTGTGAAATCAGCAAGAGAAAGCATTCCATCTTTCATTTCAGAAGAAGATTAGAACTATCTTATTTCTTACTGCTATTTGTCTGCCATGGTTCTACTGCCATCATAATTCACAAACCTTGCCTTCTAAAAATTCACTCAAAGTGTCAATCCAGTTTTCTACCCATCATCAATACTATTATTTGTAAAGATATAGAAACATTTATCTAAGCTTCAGTGAAGTGAATACAGGCTTCCCAGTCTCTCATTGTCTACCTCCTATAACATTAAGATTTCTTAGTTCCTTTACTCCATATGCTTGTATTGCCTTTTCTTTCACTATATTTTACATACCAGAAATGTATTTTTATAACATTTCACTGCAAAAATCCTATCTCGTTCCAAGAGCTGAATCAGAGCTCTGAATATTTATTTAACCAGTCATCTATTCTTAAATCTACTGTTCTTTTCTTTCTTCATCTATTTTGTGACATGCAGTTCTTCAACTCACCTCTAATTTCCCAATTCACATATTTTACCTACATCCTTGCCAAGTCGGGACAAGATGATGGACTATATAAAAGATGTAATCTAAGTTTTTTTCACCTTCATTTTATTTTCATTGTCGGAGAGACTGTGTCCATTCATTCAACAAACATATAATGAATACCCACTCTTTCTCAGGTACTATCCTAGATACAGTAATACAACAATGAACCAAGCAATGACTGCCCTCCTTTAGCTTTAATTCTAGTCAGGGAAGAGACCACATGAAAATAAGTACATATATATATATATATATATATATATATATATATATATATATAATGGTAAGGCATGCTACAGAGAGGAACAAAACAAGATAATGCAATAGAGAGAAAATATGCCTATATTAAAAAAATAGATGGTAGCCCAGTAAGGGCTTCCTGATAAAGGGATATTTACGTAGAGGACTGAAGGCTATTAAGGAGTGAACTATGCAGATATCTGAGGGACTGTGTTTCTAAACACAAGAACAGCAAAAAGCCTGAGGAAGAAATGTGTTTAATTTTTATGAGTATGAGTAAAGATGTCAATAAGATTGGAGCAGAGTAAGCAAGGAGAAAGTGGTAGGAAATGAATTGAGAGGTGCCACATGTCTTTAAGGTTATGTTTCTCCTCTGCCATATCCAAACTTACATCCTGTAGTTCACTATTTTTTTTTTCTGGTTTATCATTGATTTTTTATTGGGTACAGTGGTAGATGATACTACTTTACTTCAATAATAGTCACTGATTTTAAAAGTATTAATCACCTAACATGATATCCAAAACTAATGTGCTTATCTTTCCAGCATTCATATGCCTCCCCACCTAACACATATATAGCCTACATATTTTACAGTGAAAATTTAAAACATCCACAGAGAGTTTCCTTCAAAGTGTTTATTTATGTGCACCCATTTCTTTTCTTTACCTCTGTTCTGAAGGAAGAAAAAAAACAAAAAAAGAAGGAAGAAATGGATAAAAACTAATATTTGAATTTGACCTATTCCTACTATGGGTTCCAATATTATCCTGTGTCACTGTATAGTCTTGTGTAATTGAACCTATATTATTATTATGTTATTTCTTTGAGACATAAAACCTGGGGCTACTTTTTAAGGTACAGAGAAATGAAAGCGGTCATTGTGACTTGTGCAGAAATATTTTGGTATTTTGGAAGATGCTTTCTGAAAGTGACAACAATTTTTTTAAAAAGAGATTTTTGTGTGTGTGTTTGTATTTTCAACCTGAAATTCCCAAACCTATGAAACCCTAAATTCTGAATTATGGAACTAATCATGCTTATTTCATAGTCTGTTAAAATTTGGAGATATCATTTTGATTGCTTTTCTTCCAAACTATTTTATAAATCAGTTATTTTATTAGTTACTATATGATTCAGTAAAATAAATGTGTTCTTTACTTCTTTAGTTGCTTGCAAAGCATAATGCTGTTCACAAGTCTCATGAACTCATGGTCAGCACAAAGACTTAATGAAAAGTAATAAAAATACTGTTCAAACAAAAATTGTAATCAAAATATCCCCAAGCTATAAACTGATAACACAGTCATTTCAAACAAAATGTGAGAGAACTCTTTTTTGGGACAAGATATATACAAGCTGTTCTTGCAATTGTGATAAATTTGCTTTATAATGCAATACTTTATTGGAAAACTCAAAATTTGTATGTTTCTTGATATTATATTGTCCAAAAGTTCACTGTGAGGGCCCAGTGTATTAATTAGTTTATACATAGAATTTGCCTTAATAATGGTAATAATTTTAATAATAACATCAACAATAATAAATTTAGGGTTGTTTTTAATCATCATCTAACAAAGAATAAAAAATTCATTGTGATGATGAAACTTTTCAAGAGCCCTGAAAAACATTTAGAAAAGATTTATTTTTCTGAAATGATTAAAAATAGCTGCAATGAAACTATTCTGTAAGATGTTGTAATGGTAGATATATGATATTATGCTTTTGTTGAAACCCATAGAACTGTATAACACAAAGAGTGAATGTTAATGTGAATAAATTAAAAAAAATCTTTGGCAGTTTAGAGAATCTCAGGGAAGGTTTCAGACCATGATGATAATTTAAATGTATTCTAAAATTTTTTATTATATTTTTATTTTATTTTTGAGAGAGAGAGACACAGTGAGAGCAGGGGAGGGGCAGAGAGAGATGGAGACAGAATCTGAAGCAGGCTCCAGGCTCTGAGCTGTCAGTGCAGACCCGGACGTGGGGCTTGAACTCACAGACTGCAAGAACATGACCTGAGCCGAAGTCAATGCCCAACCGACTGAACCACCCAGAGGCCCCTAATTGTATTATAATATATGAAAGAACCTCCTGAATAGGGAGAGGGAAAAAGAGCTGATCTAAGTAACTTTGGAACTAAGACAGATAAACTGTACATAAGCACTATATTCTATTTGATAAAGCTGTTTTTGATGAGAGCATGAGTTAACAATTCTGATACTGCTGTGCATGTATTCTTGAACTAAAAAAAAAAAAAAATGTAACTGAATGGCAGATCCATCTCACCGGGCTCTCATCTGGAATTCAGGTTTCTTAATGTCAGAGTGGAAATTTACAAATAAGGTATCTGATAGTGCCAAAAAGTAGGAAAGTACTAAAAAGAAATCCAAACAAACAAACAAACAAACAAAAAAGACTGTTAATGGGGATATATTAAAGGAGCATTGAAGCCAACTAAATGAGCTCCCAATGGCTAAAGAAAACAATTTGAGCCACAAAACAAAAAAGAGTATTATATTATAACCTAAAGTATAAAATAGATACCCGTAGTTCCCTGCTGTTAAAAATATATGACTGAATACATACATACATGTAGGAGAAGATAAAAAAATGAAGAATTTTGAATAAATTTTGCAGATAACCCACCTTGAGGAGAGGGAGTATATCTCATTCCTTAAATGTGGGCGTGTACAGTGATTTTTTCCCCAAGGAATAGAGTGTGAAAAACAGGGGAAATGACTAACTTTGCAGTGGAGAAATCTGGCAAACTTCAGTTCAGCCAGGTGATTAAGTCAACTTCAAAAGTTATAAATCATGTTGATAGCATGTACCCTTGATATGACATGATTAAAATGATATCACTGTGATCTTCCTTTCAAAAAACTATAATCCTAGTCTAATTATGAAAAATTATCAAATTAATTCCAGTAGAGAGTCTTACACAACCTGACCAATACCACCTGAAAATCATCAAAACTATCAAAGTTAGCAAAAATGAGTCTGAGAAGATATCATAGCCAAGAGGAGCTTAAGGAGACATGATAAGTGTATCACAGTAGCTTAGATGGGGTCCTGGAGCAGAAAATAAATTAAATAAAAAATAAGGAAATCTGAATAGAGACTTTAGTTAATAATATGGTATCAATAATAGTTAATTATAACAAACGTATCACGCTAATATATTAATAATAGGAGAAACTGTGTGCAACTGTGGGTGTAATATGGAGATTTTCTGTACTGTGTGCTTAATTTTTTTTTCAATTCTAAAAGATAAAATTTATTAATGAAAATTGGTTGGGTAGTTTTAAGAATTTCTATTTTAATATTGCTAATTTGTACTTCACTGTTCTGAAGGAGTTTATACCAATGATTAAGGTTCAAACTTACTTATAAAAGTTTTCCTATGATGGATAATATCTTCCTTCATATTTATAAAAGATATAAACAATGTTATTGTGTTTCACACCTACACAAGCTGCAGCTCCACAGATTTGGGAACTTTGTTATTGGAAATTATTATGGGTAGACACATAAATATTTTAGTTGTTATTGAAATATTTGTTTTGTTTTTTTAATTGAAGTACTATTGACACACAATGTTACAATATTTTCAGGTGAACAATATAGTAATTCCACAACTCTATACGCTATGCTATGCTCACCACAAATGCAGCTACCATCTGTCACCATACAACACTATTACAATTCCATTGACTGTATTCCCCATGCCGTACCTTTCATCCTCATGACTTATTTATTACATAACTTTTATTGAAATACTTCATAATAAAAGCTAGTTAAGAAGAAAATATGTAACAATAATAGAAAACCCTTTTCAATATGGAATATGAATTGTAGGTAATACACAATGATGCTTTTATAATTACACTGAATAGTAAGCTTTCCACGTGAATACTATTAATATCATTCCAAACACTAGTAATAATGTAAGTGGATCATTTAGATCCACTTACATTACTGTGGGATCAGATTGCTGACATATTAGGAAATTATATTGTGTCCATGTCATATTATTAGCATATTTAATCATCAAGATGTTGAATAAGCACTTCTGGAAATTGGAAAGCAGTTTGACCTACTTAGTTGGAAGAATTCAACAAAAAAGAAAACTATTTTTTTTAATCAGGATGTATTTAGCCCTGAAACCTCTTGATATTAATGTAAATATAATTTTAGGGATTGAAAGTACATATTTGAAAACACTTCATATTTCTTTCATAGGCAACATGCTTTTATTCTCTCTTACAATAATGACAGTCTCATCACACAGGCTAGATATGTACAGTGGGAGACTGCATGGCCTTTGAACGCCAAGAATGCAGAGTTTAAATCCTGGTCCTTATATTAATAACTCAGTGACTTTAGGTAAACAACCTACCCTCACTGTGCCTCAGTTTGCACATTGATAAATTGGTACTGATTAGTGCTGTCTACCTGGCCAGATGATGAGTTGAATGCTAGAAATAAGGTATGTAAAGCTGTGTCATAGAGTAAGTGCTCAATGTGCTTTAATTATTCATTATTAGTGAATAATTAATGACCATATATTTTTAGAACTGTCGCTGCTAACCATTTCCTTAACTGCTGGTTAATAGTTTTTTTCCTCCCTTCTTCCTTCCCCCACGCCCAAGTGTCTTGTATCATTTATGCCTGCATAAAGTATAACGTAAAGTTTAGGACCATACTTGAATCACATATTGTTAAACAGGAGGTTGACTTTTTTGCTTTTGTTTCTGTTTTCTGAGAAATTGAATAGATGTGATTGACAATAAACATGGGGATTTTCGTTTAGAAAAATCAAGGAAGGTGTCAAAATATCATAATATCTTAGTAAGTAAGCCCTGTGTTGTCAGGCCTCTACTCATCCTTCTAGTCTCCACATGGGCCACATTTCTCTATACTCCTTCACTCTAGCCAGCTGTATTGCTGCATACCAGTAACCCATTACTGCTGAACTTCCTTTTAATACAACACTTTCTCTTGTTAGAATGGTAAGGGTACATACGTAAGTGTGTGAGCACACACTTGCATTGTGCACATGCACACACTTTAGCTTAATTAACTTCTAATCAGTTTGTGTGTCCCATCATCAAAAGTGATTTATTTTGATGTTCCTGATTAAGTCAATTTTCTATTATATGCTTTCATAATACTCTACATCTTGCCTTTGTGGCTCATTTAACACTTTAACATTTCAGTTGGTTTTTGTGATTGATTAAATGTCCATCTTGCACACTACTATGAAAACATCTTTGAAACAGGAACTTTATCTTGTTTTGTACATTGTACACCCCTGACTGCCTCATCACTGCCTGCACATAATAAATCCAAGATAAGCAATTGTGGAATGAATGAAAAGACAACTTGCCTCATTAAACTGAAACAGCCCTGTAACAGGCAGAAAAAAAGTAAGAGTATTTCTTTACACTTTGTTGTCCATATTCTTCCAGACAGACTGACATCAGCTGCTTCATGAGAAAGAAAAATAAAATTCACCCCAGGCCCCCCTCCAACACAGACTTGACGTTATTGAGTTTTAGAACAAATATTTGAAGATTGACTTTTCTGTTGACTTTTATAATCAACATGTAGATTAATCCAAATTTATTTCCCACACAAAATGGTATAAAACTTGATTCCAAAGCAGCTCCTCTACTATATATTGCTGGGCACCTCAGATTTTATTTTATTTTATTTTATTTTTTTTTACTTTTTGTAATTTAATTATGGTAAAGCAATTTTTTTTATTCAATATATGAAGTTTATTGTCAAATTGGTTTCCATACAACACCCAGTGCTCATCCCAAAAGGTGCCCTCCTCAATACCCATCACCCACCCTCCCCTCCCTCCCACCCCCCATCAACCCTCAGTTTGTTCTCAGTTTTTAAGAGTCTCTTATGCTTTGGCTCTCTTCCACTCTAACCTCTTTGTTTTCCTTCCCCCCATCTCCCCATGGGTTTCTGTTAAGTTTCTCAGGATCCACATAAGAGTGAAACCTTATGGTATCTGTCTTTCTCTGTATGGCTTATTTCACTTAGCATCACACTCTCCAGTTCCATCCATGTTGCTACAAAGGGCCATATTTCATTCTTTCTCATTGCCACATAGTACTCCATTGTGTATATAAACCACAATTTCTTTATCCATTCATCAGTTGATGGACATTGAGGCTCTTTCCATAATTTGGCTATTGTTGAGAGTGCTGCTATAAACATTGGGGTACAAGTGCCCCTAGCATCAGTACTCCTGTATCCGTTGGGTAAATTCCTAGCAGTGCTATTGCTGGGTCATAGGGTAGGTCTATTTTTAATTTTTTGAGGAACCTCCACACTGTTTTTCAGAGTGGCTGCACCAATTTGCATTCCCACCAACATTGCAAGAGGGTTCCCGTTTCTCCACATCCTCTCCAGCATCTATAGTCTCCTGATTTGTTCATTTTGGCCACTCTGATTGGCGTGAGGTGGTATCTGAGTGTGGTGTTCATTTGTATTTCCCTGATGAGGAGCGACATTGAGCATCTTTTCATGTGCCTGTTGGCCATCCGGATGTCATCTTTAGAGAAGTGTCTATTCATGTTTTCTGCCCATTTCTTCACTGGGTTATTTGTTTTTCAGGTGTGGAGTTTGGTGAGCTCTTTATAGATTTTGGATACTAGCCCTTTGTCCGATATGTCATTTGCAAATATCTTTTCCCATTCCGTTGGTTGCCTTTTCGTTTTGTTGGTTGTTTCCCTTGCTGTGCAGAAGCTTTTTATCTTCATGAGGTCCCAGTAGTTCATTTTTGCTTTTAATTCCCTTGCCTTTGGGGATGTGTGGAGTAAGAAATTGCTACGGCTGAGGTCAGAGAGGTCCTTTCCTGCTTTCTCCTCTAGGGTTTTGATGGTTTCCTATCTCACATTCAGGTCCTTTATTCATTTTGAGTTCATTTTTGTGAATGGTGTGAGAAAGTGGTCTAGTTTCAATCTTCTGCATGTTGCTGTCCAGTTCTCCCAGCACCATTGGTTAAAGAGACTGTCTTTTTTCCATTGGATGTTCTTTCCTGCTTTGTCAAAGATGAGTTGGCCATACGTTTGTGGGTCTACTTCTGGGGTTTCTATTCTATTCCATTGGTCTATGTGTCTGTTTTTGTGCCAATACCATGCTGTCTTGATGATTACAGCTTTGTAGTAGAGGCTAAAGTCTGGGACTGTGATGCCTCCTGCTTTGGTCTTCTTCTTCAAAATTACTTTGGCTATTCGGGGCCTTTTGTGGTTTCATATGAATTTTAGGATTGCTTGTTCTAGTTTCGAGAAGAATGCTGGTGCAATTTTGATTGGGATTGCATTGAATATGTAGATGGCTTTGGGTAGTATCGACATTTTGACAATATTTACTCTTCCAATCCATGAGCATGGAATGTTTTTCCATTTCTTTATATCTTCTTCAATTTTCTTCATAAGCTTTCTATAGTTTTCAGCATACAGATCTTTTACATCTTAGGTTAGACTTATCCCTAGGTATTTTATGCTTCTTGGTGCAATTGTGAATGGTATCAGTTTCTTTATTTGTCTTTCTGTTGCTTCATTATTAGTGTATAAGAATGCAACTGATTTCTGTACATTGATTTTGTATCCTGCAACTTTGCTGAATTCATGTATCAGTTCTAGCAGACTTTTGGTGGAGTGTATCGGATTTTCCATGTATAATATCATGTCATCTGCAAAAAGCGAAAGCTTGACTTCATCTTTGCCAATTTGGATGCCTTTGATTTCCTTTTGTTGTCTGATTGCTGATGCTAGAACTTCCAACACTATGTTAAACAACAGTGGTAAGAGTGGACATCCCTGTCGTGTTCCTGATCTCAAGGAAAAAGCTCTCAGTTTTTCCCCATTGAGGATGATGTTAGCTGTGGGATTTTCATAAATGGCTTTTATGATCTTTAAGTATGTTCCTTCTATCCCGACTTTCTCGAGGGTTTTTCTTAAGAAACGTTGCTTAATTTTGTCAAAGGCCTTTTCTGCATCGATTGACAGGATCATATGGTTCTTATCCTTTCTTTTATTAATGTGATGTATCACATTGATTGATTTGCAAATATTGAACCAGCCCTGCATCCCAGGAATGAATCCCACTTGATCACGGTGAAAAATTCTTTTCATATGCTGTTGAATTCGATTTGCTAGTATCTTATTGAGAATTTTTGCATCCGTATTCATCAGGGATATTGGCCTGTAGTTCTCTTTTTTTACTGGGTCTCTGGTTTAGGAATCAAAGTAATACTGGCTTCATAGAATAAGTCCAGAAGTTTTCCTTCCCTTTCTATTTTTTGGAATAGCTTGAGAAGGATAGGTATTATATCTGCTTTAAACGTCTGGTAGAACTTCCCTGGGAAGCCATCTGGTCCTGGACTCTTATTTGTTGGGAGATTTTTGATGATTCAATTTCTTTGCTGGTTATGGGTCTGTTCAAGCTTTCTATTTCCTCCTGATTGAGTTTTGGAAGTGTGTGGATGCTTAGGAACTTGTCCATTTCTTCCAGGTTGTCCACTTTGTTGACATATAATTTTTCATAGTATCCCTGATAATTGCTTGTATCTCTGAGGGATTGGGCGTAATAATTCCATTTTCATTCATGATTTTATCTATTTGGGTCATCTCCCTTTTCTTTTTGAGAAGCCTGGCTAGAGGTTTATCAATTTTGTTTATTTTTTCAAACAACCAACTCTTGGTTTCGTTGATCTGCTCTACAGTTTTGTTTCAGATTCTATATCGTTTATTTCTGCTCTGATCTTTATCATTTCTCTTCTTCTGCTGGATTTAGGCTGTCTTTGCTGTTCTGCTTCTATTTCCTTTAGGTGTGCTGTTAGATTTTGTATTTGGGATTTTTCTTGTTTCTGGAGATAGGCCTGGATTGCAATGTATTTTCCTCTCAGGACTGCCTTTGCTGCATCCCCAAGCGTTTGGATTGTTGTATTTTCATTTTCATTTGTTTCCATATATTTTTAAATTTCTTCTCTAATTGCCTGGTTGACCCACTCATTCTTTAGTAGGGTGTTCTTTAACCTCCATGCTTTCGGAGGTTTTCCAGCCTTTTTCCTGTGGTTGATTTCAAGCTTCATAGCATTGTGGTCTGAAAGTATGCATGGTATGGTTTCAATTCTTCTATACTTATGAAGGGCTGTTTTGTGACCCAGTATGTGATCTATCTTGGAGAATGTTCCATGTGCACTCGAGAAGAAAGTATATTCTGTAGCTTTGGGATGCAGAGTTCTAAATATATCTGTCAAGTCCATCTGATCCAATGTATCATTCGGGGCCCTTGTTTCTTTATTGATCGTGTGTCTAGATGATCTATCCATTTCTGTAAGTGGGGTGTTAAAGTCCCCTGCAATTACCACATTCTTATGAATAAGGCTGCTTATGTTTATGAGTAATTGTTTTATATATTTGGGGGCTCCGGTATTTGGCGCATAGACATTTATAATTGTTTGCTCTTCCTGATGGATAGACCCTGTGATTATTATATAATGCCCTTCTTCATCTCTTGTTACAGCCTTTAATTTAAAGTCTAGTTTGTCTGATATAAGTCTGGCTACTCCAGCTTTCTTTTGACTTCCAGTGGCATGATAAATAGTTCTCCATCCCCTCACTCTCAATCTGAAGGTGTCCTCAGGTCTAAAATGAGTCTCTTGTAGACAGCGAATAGATGGGTCTTTTTTTTTTATCCATTCTGATACCCTATGTCTTTTGGTTGGCACATTTAGTCCATTTACATTCAGTGTTATTATAGAAAGATGTGGGTTTAGAGTCACTGTGATGTCCGTAGGTTTCATGCTTGTAGCGATGTCTCTGGTACTTTGTGTCACAGGATCCCCCTTAGGATCTCTTGTAGGGCTGGTTTGTGGTGACGAATTTCTTCAGTTTTTATTTGTTTGGGAAGACGCTTATCTCTCCTTCTATTCTAAATGACAGACTTGCTGGATAAAGGATTCTCAGCTGCATATTTTTTCTGTTCATCACATCGAAGATCTCCTGCCATTCCTTTCTGGCCTGCCAAGTTTCAGTAGAAAGATTGGTCACGAGTCTTATAGGTCTCCCTTTATATGTTAGAGCACGTTTGTCTCTAGCTGCTTTCAGAATTTTCTCTTTATACTTGCATTTTGCCAGTTTCACTATGATATGTCGTGCAGAAGATCGATTCAAGTTACGTCTGAAGGGAGTTCTCTGTGGGCACCTCAGATTTTAAATGGAATCCATTTAAACTCATTCCTCATACTGAGGAATATGTTCCTCATACTGTACTGTATATGAAAGGTATTCCAAACATAAAATAATTTGCATTATATTACCTTTTTTTACATTTTCTCTTTAATCATTTTTTTTCTTAAGATTGTACCATACACATATCAATAAACATCTTTGAAATCTTTTAATAACCAGCTCTGTCTGGAATAGCATTAGAAAGCTTAGTCTTGGGAAATGCTATTGTAATTAAGGTTGTTCCGAGTCAAATGGAGTTCAAAAGAGATTAATTTTAAGCCTTGAAAATCCCATGACACCTCACATGGTGGCATGCATCCTGAAGTTAATCTAATTATTTGATGACAATTCCAGTATTGAAGATTATTTCACTTAATTGTTTTCATTTTGCCTCTTTGGGGATTCTGCTATTTGAAACAAAGTTAGGAGAATCTTTTTTTTTCTTTCTAAAGGCATTTGAACCTACTCTTTGAAATGAATCAGCTGACCAATGGTCTCCTTTGGTTATAATTAATTTGAATATTTTCAATTAGTTAATTGAGGTTTCATTTTTTAAAATTCATTTAATAAACATAAATGTCCTGTATCAGTTAGGATACAGATACAGTTTATGTTATGGTAACAAAAAATAAAAGAAAAATATAAAAGAAATCTCAGAGGTTTAGTTCTTACTTCTTTGATGTCAGTGTGATCTTCAGCCCAGAGAGTGGTTATCCATGTGATAGCTCATTGTCTATGTCAATATCTACACATGGACTCAGGGAAGAGATACATGGAAAGTTAACTGAAAATAAATTATTCCACACAGACGTATCAAACATAAATTCCACTCATTGCTCTGAACAATTCATGTGACCATGTCTTCAGAGATGGGAAGATACAATTCCCTCACTTGCCTGGATTAGAGAGAAATAGGATGCCAATGAATTTTTTCAATGTATGTCACATAGTGAAAGAAACAAGGAAAGAAAGAAAGAAAGAAAGAAAGAAAGAAAGAAAGAAAGAAAGAAAGGAAGGAAGAAAGGAAGAAAGAATGATAGAAAAAGATCAAATTCTTTTCTCTTTCTTTTTCCCAGTTTAGGGGGACTCCAGAGAATGACTATTGGAGTTATTTTCTTGATCTCTTTCTAGTCGTAAAGTTGATAAAAGCATCTGTCAATAAGCATATTCTTACTCTTATGGGAATCACATTTAGCAACTGGAAAATTAGAGCTTACATCTTGCATATTTATTCCTCACTTTTAGTCGGTGGTTCTCTTTGTGTCCATTAGCATCCTCTTGGGAAATAGTCCCAGTAATTCTTAATGTGAAGATGGAGGTTGTGGGTTAGGGGTTTGTATTTTAAATCACCTTAGGGAGTCTATTGAAAGTTGTTCATAAGTGATGCTTTGAGAAACACTGATCTAGGGGCATGAAATTCTCATGTGCTTACTCAGTTGAAAATTCAATTGAATTCAAAATCCCACATGACAGTTGACAGTTTTAATTAAAAATAGTAATGAAAACATCTATTATTGTATCAGCTACTTTTCCTCTAATAGTCAGTAAAGCAGAAGTAAAAGCAGAGATTTTGGCCACTGAAAGATCTGGATTTGAATCATAGTTATTCTAACTGGACATGTGACATTGAGAAAAATATTAACCTCTCTAACTCACAGTATTCCTTATGTTTACGAGGAGATTAAAGTGCTTACCAAATAGACTTGTGAAGAGGATCTCATGAGTTATAACTGTAAAGCGATTGACACATCAACATTAGTCACCATCCAACATTTATTGTGTGGAGCCAAAGTACCAGATATTGCTTTAAATAAATATGAAAATGTATGTTAGGAACACAACTCCAGAATTTAAAAGCCTAAGTAGTGATAAATAAAACTACATTACAGTATTAGATTATTGAACATTAGGTAGATAAAATAACTTGTCTGAGACCATAGAGTTAAGTGGATTTGAGCATGAACTTGAATGCTGGTGGTTAGATACCATCATGCTAAACAGAAAAGAAAGCCTGCTAGAGGATTTTTTTTTGTCTTTTCTTAAAGACTATGATGAACCACTGAAAGAGTTTAAGGATTTCAATTTCGTAAAGAACATTTTGAAAGCAGTAAGATGGCTTTCATTTACTTTTGTTCTGAGAAGAAATTCTGGAGTCAAGGAGGACTGTTTAAAGCCTATTGCAGAAATTTACACAAGAAAAATAAGAAATTATACTGAGGTAGTGATGTTTGACAGAAGACATATTTTTCAAGTTATGTACAATATAGGTCTATAGAACTAAATAAATGATTATATATAGGTATTTAGGAAGAATGGATATTCATACTTGCTTCCTCATTTTTTTCTTGGTGGTTGGATATTTGGCTTGCACATTCATCATAGTTGTGAAAAACACTAGAGAATACCATAGAGTGAGGATGTGAATGATGTATTTACACTTATGTATATTGAGGCTGTGATTTGGTGTAATATTCATACAAAACCAGTCCAAAAGAATACGTTATACCTGTTGTGGAGCCAAAAGAGGACAATTAGTACTCAACATAAAAGGGATGTCATCAACATTTGAGGGTGAAATTATATATTTAGATGAATGTATCCATGGATAGTGAGTAGAAATGGAAAGGCAAGCATTAATAACACATATTAGATACCCAAGTTGTATATTAGAATAGTTGAAAGGATAAAATATGGGTAAAGACTAATACTGATGCCAAGTAAAATATAATGTCTGTTTACAGTGTTTCAGGCACTATGTTAAGTCCTTTATATGAAATACCTCTTTAATATTTATTTTAACCTTATGAGGTGAAGTAATATTTTATAACCATTTTATTAGAAAGGAAATTGAATCTTTATCATGTTAAAAATTTCCCAAATGTTGCATATGTAAAAAGTGAAGAAGTTGGAGTTCAAATTCAAGCATTCTTGACCTATGTGTTATACCGTCAACTATGAGTTACCCTGCTTCCAAGAATAACCATAAAAGGGAAAGAAAAAGAACATCAACTACAAAAATTTAGAGGATACAAAATGAATTGTTTGCAAATCTTGACCACACTGAAGAACAGTGGTGGGGTTTTAAAGTTAGGTGCAGAATAGGCTGTTGTAGCCTGAAAGTAGAGTAGCATGTGTTTAAAACTTAAGAGATGAAGCAGTTAAGGAAATGAGACAATTGAGGATGTGGTATTGGGAGTGAGTGGCTAAAGTTCAGAAGAGGTGAAGATCAATAGAATAGAAAAGAACCGTGTTTATGTTGCAAAATGCTACATGCATAGAATGGAGGGCAAGGCAGATGCTGAGTTTCTTGAAAAAAGAGGATTATATCAGTGTTACCATCTTCAAAGAATTGGAGGGTAGGACTTATCTAGGAGGTGTGGCTATTACAGAGATAAGGGAAATAATTATGTGATACATTTATTCAATTTTCAAATTTTCCCCTTATACCTCTTATTTAAGTGCTCAAGACCAGTACCACTCATTTGTCCCCCTGACCCACTTCCAACAGGGCAAGAAAAAAAAAAAAAAAAAGAAAAGAGAGAGAGTGAACTGCCAAAAAAGTCAAGTTGATTCTCTTTCTGTGTGTTTGATTCTATAGTTTTCCTCTCCAACTTTCTCAGCCTTTTTGACCTTATGCTTTTGAGAAACTTCTAGAGTTATCTAACTTGACCTTAGGGTGTTTAACCCACAGGCTTTATTTAATATGCTCTAATTCAAGTTTAATCTTGACCCTGTTTATTATAGACTTCCAGCTGCCTGACTGACCCAGTTAACTGTATTCTGGCAACCTTCTTCCTTCTTCTCCTTTAGTCTCCTTGGTCCTGACCTTTTATATCTTCCTGACACTCCCTGTAGGGCTCTTGGTTACCTAAGCTGGATGTGAATGAACATTTCATGTTTTTTTCTGGCTGAAAAAAGAAATCTACTTGTCCTATGTTAGAAGAAGACTCTACAATGACAGCTCCTACAATACTGTAAGACTAAAACATTTTCATAATGAAGTACCAACTAAGCCATATGTAATTTATGTCTTGTGTCATATATGTATGTGTGTGTAGATAGATAGATGATAGGTAGGTAGAGAGATAGGTAGGTAGGTAGGTAGGTAAGTAGGTAGGTAGATAGATAGAAAGAGGCATTTTTTTCCTAAATAGATTTATCGCTGTATTATGGAGGATAAACAGCTCTGATTTAGCATGAGAGAATTTTGGATTTGCAGCTCAGTGGGGTTTTGGCTCTTATAAGCTTCTTTCATTACAAAATTAATTATTTAAATAATTATAACAATGTAAATGAACCATCATCTCAAAATAGAACCCAATTTACTTCCTGCTAGTTCCTTAAGGGTCCTTTTTCTGTAGTTCAGTGTAACCATGTCATTGCTCCAATTCACCAATTTGCGTTCCCTGCTTTATGGATTAAGCACTGCAGGGGCTATAATGTTCTAACTACCTTTGTTTCTCCTTCTTCTTTAGTGCCATGTTAGTATTTTACCAACAACTGACAAGGTTTGGTAGGAGGCAGGAGGTGAGAACAGCACGTCTACAGAGAAATTCAGGTTAAATATATGTACATTTAATTATTTACACTTGGATTTACATATTGTAATTTGGAGTTCTGGAAAAGCATTAGACTCTCTGTTTATTGCTAACAGCATGGCACTTAGGTTTTCAGAGAAGAGTTGATATGGAGCTAATTAGATTTAGTATTGGATATTTGGAGTTGCCTGAAATTGCCTTCTTCACTCTTTCAATAAGTAGTAAGATTTTGCTAAGTCCCTTATCTCAGGGAGGTTGTCTTAAACTGAGACCCTAATGCTACTAAATGATTAAAGAATTAAGTTTTAAAACATATAATAAGATTCTTTCTTATTAAAACCTTGAAAGAAACAGAACAGGGTATGTACGTGTGTGTGTGTGTGTGTGTGTAAGTGGGAAGGGGTAAAAGAAAAAAAGAGCAGTATGATAGGTAAAGAATAAAACATAACTTTCCAAAGACTTACTTGTATGGCGTATAGACATCCTAATGTAGCTACTTAGGAGCCAGTCAAAATATGTGATACCTAATAACTATAGGGAAAAGTAAAACCTCAATTATTTTTCACCACCTCTTTAAAATAATTTAGATTGTCAAAGTAATTATGAATAAACAAATGGAAGTATACGGAGTATATTTTAAAAGGGAGAGGGAATATGCTTGGTAATGTCCACAGTTTTGTCAAGAAATGATGGCTTTGTTGTGGTTCCACATTGGTGTAACCCAGGAGGTTAGACCAAAATCCATGAGAGGTGAGAGAGCTTGGCAGTGCAAAGAGAGTCTGAAATGGTGAGATCAAAGGCATGACGGTAGTCTTTACCTATTTTTTAATAATTTTGTTTACATTTGTAATTATTTTTTTAAATTTTTTTAACGTTTATTTTTGAGACAGAGAGAGACAGAGCATGAATGGGGGGAGGGTCAGAGAGAGAGGGAGACACAGAATCAGAAGCAGGCTCCAGGTTCTGAGCTGTCAGCACAGAGCCCCATGCGGGGCTTGAACTCACAAACTGCGACATCACGACCAGAGCTGAAGCCGGACGCTTAACCGACTGAGGCACCCAGGCGCCCCTACATGTGTAATTATTTCAGAGATATTTGTGTAGCACAGAAACATTCATTTGAATGATGTATGGCTCTTAGAGAAACACAGAAAGATGCCTTTTCACCCATGGGATACCTCGGCTTAGCTTACCTGGTAAATCCATGAGTGACAAGAAACACACAAAAAATAGGGAATTGAGAACAACACATAAAAAGTAATTATGCCATAAATTATTCTCACGACCTCCACATGCCTGTCTTTCATGTCTATTTTTGTGTCTCTGTGCAATACTGCATGCTATCTCAATATAAATTTCCAAATTATTAATTATCTTCCTGACTGGATCAACTTATGGATGTATATTACTTATTGCATTTTTAAATTTTATTCTTATTTTTTTAGGTTTTTAAAATTTATTTTGAGAGAGAGTGACAGTGTGCGCATTTATTCACATGAGTGGGGAAGGGGCAGAGAGAGAGGGAGAGAAAAAGAATCCCAAGCAGTTTCCATGGTCAGCACTGAGCCTGATAGTGGGCTTGATCTCACAACTGTGAGATCATGACCTGAGCTTAAATCAAGTGTTGAATGCTTCACCACCTGAACCACCAAGGCAGCCCTATTGCATTTTTTAAAATTTTAGTCTTTATGATTTTATTTCTAACATTTTATTGTCTTTACCACAATGAATTTTTGCTTTTTTTTCTATTTTTAGTTCATATTGCAAATGTAATGTATCTTTTTAAAAAAACTTTTTAAGGTTTATTTATTTTTGAGAGAGAGAGAGAGAGAGACAGAATGCAGGCAGGGGAGGGGCAGAGAGGGAGGGAAACAGAATCCAAAGCAGGCTCCAGGCTCCGAGCTATCAGCACAGAGCCCAACATGGGGCCCAACCCATCAACTGTGAGATCATGGCTTGAGCCGAAGTCGGATGCTTAACCGACAGAGCCACCCAGGCACCCTGCAAATGTAACATATCTTTGTTTAAGCTTTTGACCATGGAAAACATGCCAGTTTTGAAGTATTTGTTCAACTGCTTAATAAAATTATCTGGACCTGGAGAGAATTTATTTCTGATTTTATTTTTATCTACTTTTTGAGGAATTATATCTCTTCATGTGTTACTGAATTTTATATTCCACACTCCTTTTTGATTGATCTCTCATTCTCTCTTTTCCTCTCTCTTCTCCCTTTCTCTTTCTGTGTAGTTTCCCTATCAGTTTAGCAGTTGACTTTACCATGGCTAGCCTTCCCCATTCAAGCACCAGGATATAATGGTAGTCATTAGTTCCATAGTCACATATCTTAAGCAAATCAAGTCAGAGCATGATAAGATGGCTTGACCTATGTCTTGGTCCTGAGTCTATGACTTCTTACTTCTCCAAGTTCATAACTTTCTATAGGCCATAGTCCCAACACATCTTCCAAAATAGCAGAATTTGAAACCAGTCCTTGGCTTCATACAGCAAACCCAGTCTTATATGCCCTCTTGAGAGCACACTTTTAATTGCTTTTACATCATTACAAATCCAACCTAAATGTTATTGCTCATCTCCAAACTTTAGGCAAAAGCATCATTTGATCTAATGAAGAACGTTTCAGAAAGATGAAGTGATCAAACCAGGAAGAAGATAATTTAATTCAAAACCTGCATGCATTCCATAGCAGAACTTCAAAATATCTAAAGAAAATTTTATAGAACTAAATGGATTAGATGTCCACATTCATAGTCCAAGATTTCAATGTACTTTTTTCAGTAGCTGATAGAGGAAACTGAACAATAACAAAAACAAATATCAGTTAAGGATACAAAAGAACAAAGGGATAACAAAATTAATGAACTTGTTCTAATTAGAACATATAGAGCATTGCACCAAACAATGATAGAAAATACATTCTTTTCTGATTTAGGAAACCCATTTAGGAAATTCATCAATATTGGCCATATTATGGTTCAGAAAGTAAGTCTCAACAAACTTCAGTAGGTGGATATAATTCAAAGCATATTCTCTGACCACATTAAAATTAGCTAGAAATTTCCCAAAACTACAAAATTATATATTTCTAAACAACTCAAAAATCAATGAAAAAATGGAAATTAGAAAATATTTAGAATCTGAATTATAATTAAGTGCATACGATTAAAATTTGTAAAAGGCATCTGGGTGGCACTGTTGGTTAAGCATCCAACTTTGGTTCAGGTCATATCTCATGGTTTCTGACTTTAAGCCCTACATCGGGCTTTCTGCTGTCATATCAGAGTCCACTTCAGGTTCTCTGTCCATCTCTTTCTCTCCCGCCAACTCATTTTGCATTCTCTCTCTCTCTCAAAAATAAATAAACGTTAAAAAATTGTAAGAATCAACCAAAAGACTCCATAGAAAATTTTAGGTTTGAATTTATATTTTAGGAAAGAAGAAGGTATGAAAATCAATAAGCAATCTCCAATGTCAGAAATGAAAAAAAGGATATCACTATATATCTTAAAGATAATAAAAGGATATTACAAATAATTCATGCCAATTAATCGACCATTTAGATAAAATTGACAATCATCTTTAAATACCAACTTTAAAAAATGACACAAGAAAAAATAGAAACAAAAAGACAAAGTAGAAATTGTTTTATATTTATTTTAACAATTAAATCTGAAATTAAATACTTTGCTATGAATAAAACTATAGGCACAGATGAGTCACTCATTAACTGCTTTGCACATTTGAGAAATGAATAGCACCAAAACATACAAAGTAGAAAATACCAAAAATAAAAGGAAAAATAAACAATTCAGATTTTTGTAGATGAAGATTGTAACATTTTTTTCTCAACAATTGATACAACATATAGTTTTTAAAAATCCATGAAGACATAGATAAGCTGAACACTATCAACCTTGTCCTAATTAATATTAGTAGAACACTAGTTAACCAACAATTGCAAAATACATATTTCTTGCAAGTCAAAAATAGATAAGCCAGAAAATAGATTTGTACATATATTGTTTTGTATCATTTGTGATAAAGGTGAACCAGCAGTGCAGTGAGAAAAAGATGGATTTTTTTTCCATAAATAGTGTTGAATGTATATCCATATGGGAAAAGAAAAAAAAAAAACTTGATGATTACCTCAAACCATACATATGTACATATAAATATAAAAGATGAAATATTAATGTTTCTTTGTTTGATTATTTTTTGAGAGAGACACAGAGCGTGAGCAGGGGAGGGGCAGAGAGAGAGGAAGACACAGAATCTGAAGCAGGCTCCAGGCTTTGAGCTGTCGGCACAAAACCTGACATGGGACTCAAACTCAGACTGTGAGATCATGACCTGAGTTGAAGTTGGTCGCCCAGCCAGCTGAGCCACCCAAGTGCTCCAAAATATTAATGTTTCAATTTGAAACCATAGGAGAATATTTTCATGATTGTTGAAGGCAAAGTTTCCTTAAATAAGATACTAACAGCATTAAGCGTTAAAGACTAAAGTGTGAAGTGGACTATATTAAAAGTAATAATTTCTGTTTATTAAAAGACATTACTAAAGGAGTTTAAAAACAAACAACAGAATGGGGCAGATATTAGAGTACATATTTCAAACAAAGGATTTGACTCCAGAATATATGAATAACTTCTATCAATCTATAAGGAAGGAAAAAAAAAAAAACAGAAAATACAGCAAAAGCTTTAAATGGGTACTTCACAAAGGATGATATCTAAATAACAATAAACATATAAAAGTGGTCATTTTATTTGCCATCAGAGAAATCAAATTAAAATCATGATATAATAATACTGCATAGCCATCAAGCATATCTGAAGAAAAATACACAGAAAAAAGTAAGCAACCAAAACTCTCACTGTTCTCAGCAGCATATGTTAAAAAACAAAACAAAACAAAACAAACAAAAAAAAACCAAAAGAACAAAACAAAAGAACTTAACACTTTTTAGCAGTTTATTGAAATATAATCCACATACAATACTATTCAACCATGTAAAGGGTACAATTAAGTGGATTTTAGTATATTCACAGATATGTGCAACCATCATGTGAATAATATCGTATTATATACTATGTTTTGTACCTGCCTTTTTTTACTTAGCATGTTTTCAAAGGTCAGTCATGTTGTAGCATATATCAGTACTTTATTTCTTTTTCATGTCCAAATCATAGTTCATTGTATGAATATAACACATTTTGTTTATCAATACATCAGTTGATGGATATTTGAGTTGCCACTTTTTCACTATTATAAATAATGCTGCTGCATACATTTGTGTACACATTTTTGTATTGACATATACTTTTATTTATTTTGGGTATACACTGAGGAATGGAATGGCTACATCATTTGGTAACTCTATATTATTCATTTAAGAAATTGCCAGCATATTTTCCAAGATGGCTGCACTGTTTTGCACCCTTACTAGGTACCGCTTGTTGTTATCTGACTTTTTGATGTTATACATTCTAATGGGGTATGAAACCCCAAATTCATTGGGGTTTTAATTGGCATTTCCCTGATGACTAATGACCATTGAGCATCTTTTCATGTGCTTATTGGTCATTTGTATATCTTATGTGAAGAAATGTGTATTTGAATCCTTTGCTTATTTTTAATTGGATTACTTGTGTATATTATTGAGTTATATTCATCTTTTATATATTGTTGATGCAAGTCCCTTATCAGTTATATGAATTACAAATACTTCCTCTAATTGCAAGGATTATATTTTTACTTTCTTAATGCTGTCCTTGGAAGCAAAAGGTATTTCTCTTTCTTTCTTTCTTTCTTTCTTTCTTTCTTTCTTTCTTTCTTTGTTTATTTTGGTGAAGTCCAGTTTATATGTTTTTTTCTTTTGTTGCTCCTGCCTTTTGGTGTCATGTCTAAGAATCTTTTGCCACATCTCATATCATGATGGTTTACCACTATGTTTTCTTCTAATAATTATATGGTTTTAGTTCTTATATTTAGATCTTTGGCCATTTTGAGTTAATTTTTTTATGGTTTAAGTTATGGTCCAACTTCATTCTTCTTCAAGTGACTATACAATTGTCACAGCATTTGTTACCCTTATCAAAATCAGTTGAAAATATATGTATGGGTTAATTTCTTGACTATAAGTTCAATTCCATTGATCTGTATGTCTTCCTTGTGCCAGTAGCACACTGTCTTGACTTTTGTTGGTTTGTTTTAGCTTTTGAAATCAGGAAGTGTGAGTTTTCTACTTTTTTGTCTTTTTCAATATTGTTTTGACTATTCTGTGTTCTTGGTGATTCCATATGAATTTAAGAATCAGCATGTCAATTTCTATGAAGAAGTAAGCTGGTTTTCTGATAGTGATTGCTCTGAATCTGGAGAACAGTTTGGGGAGTTATGCCATCTTAACAATGTTAAGTCTTATTATCTGTGAACTTAGAATGTTTCTCCAATTATTTAGGTATCTGATTTCTTTTAACAATGTCTTGTAGCTTTAATGGGTTATAAATTGAACAGTTTGAGATAACTGAGAAAATAGATGGTTCGCATAGGAGTAGGGAGGGATTCTGAGCAGAAAAAAAAGAAAAAAGAAAACCTTTCAAAGAATATTTGCTTTATTTAGGTATCCTATACACAGACATTAAAAGAGGGAGTTTATAAAATTCGAAAAGGTATACTGAACCTTGCCTTTTTCTAAAAGTTCAGGAAAACTAATTTATATCATATATTGGCACCAGAAAATGATCAAGTTTAAATCCTATTCAAAGTTATTGTAAGTAAAAGGAGAATTAGTAGAATAAGTTGCCTATAGATAGTAAAATCACCTTAGAATAAGATGCTCAGAGATCAGGACTTCTATTTCAAAATCAACTTGAAGATATTAAGAACATGCTACACCATATAAAATAATAATGCACATCAGAATTAGAAAACCCCAAAATTGAGGTAATAGAATTTAGTAAAGAATAATATAAAAGAGGGGAGGAGGGGGCCAACATGGTGGGGAAGTAGGGAGATCTGAAGTTCCCTCCTATCTCAAACAAAAGAGTATTGAAGCTAAAGGACTTTGAACTCTGAGAGCCCAGGAGACAAAGAGATAGTCACTACCAGGGACCCACGGGGACAACCTGATGGGCCAAAAATGAACAGAGGGGAGGGATCCCGTTCTGTGGAGAGACAAAGGGAAGAGAAAGAGAAAGAGAGGCTGGGGAAACATAGGACTGTATCTGGACAAGAGAAAAAACACGGACCGGCATGGAGAAAGATCCAATCTCTAACTGAGGGGCTTTCTCCCGACTGGGGCCAGCTGCCCAGATTACACACCTGAAAAAGAGGGGAGCCAGCTCCAGTCTCAATGACTAGGTCAGGGGTGCAGTCCACAGTAGGAGAAAGCAGTCTCCTCCCTACAGTGCTATAGGATCGGACAAAACCTGCCTGTGCCTACCAGCGAGAGACCACAGACAGGGAGGTGCGGAGCAGCACTTCCCCAGTACTGGGGTGTGTGGAGCAAGAGTTTGAATCCCAGCCAAGCGCCAGGGCATGGGAGTTGGGGGAGCAAGACAAACCACCTCGTTTGTGCCCACAGCACAGCAAGGACAGCTCAAACAGAGTGGTTTGGGGCACCTGGTCTGAGGAGGAGAGACTGAGGGCTCACCATTTTTCTACCCACCACCACCAAGGTGGGGCCTCAGGGAACAGACAACAGAGCCCACAGTTAGGTGGGACCCACCTACACAACCCCCCTCCCCCTTCACCTGGTAACTGCATATCTACTGGAGCTGGATTGATGCTGGTGAACCAGATAGCCCCTGCTCCAGACTTGCATTGCTGCATTGCCTGGTTTAACTCTCAGACAATTATTATATAGATATAATCTTCCTTCCCTTTCTCCTTCTTATCTCTTCCCTCCTCTAGTCTGGTTACTCTCCTTGTTGGCTTGTTTAAGCAGACATATTTAATTCATTCTCTTGATATATGTTCCACAGCTCCTTTATTCTCCTTTCTCTCTGGATTAGGCTGTATAGTCTCCCTTTCTGGACAACTTAATCTTCTTTTCTTTTTTCCCACCCTTTTTTATTTTCCTTTTTCTCTCTCTCTGGATTAAACCATATAGTTTCTCTGTCTGGTAAATTTTTATTTTTTTCTTTTTCTACACCTCTGTCATTTCTCTCTTTGTACAGGATAAGGACTCTTCCATCAGCACTGCCTCCAGCCTGTTGTTTACTTGTAGCTGGTGTTTCTGCTTTTTTTCTTTTGTTTTGTTTTTGGGTTTTTTGTTTGGGTGTTTGCATTTTTTGTTTTCTGTTTTTTGTTTGTTTGTTTGCTGTTTTCCTTTCCAGGGCTACTTAAATGAACAAATCAAAGCACACCTAGTGGAGAGTTCAAAACATCACTATGTGTAGGGAGATAAAGTAACCAAAGTCACAACAACAGAGAGCAAGTAACAGTCCCAGAAAAACACCTCCTGAAGGGCCAGGCCCTGGACAGTGTTTGACCCCTCTTTAATATAGTAGTGCTCCCAGGTGTAGAGCACATAACAAGCTTTTAAAACATATAAGGGACAGAAAACTAGCCCAAATGATTAAATAGAAGAATTCTCCTCAAAACAAATTCCAGGAAGAAATGACAGCTAAAGAATTGGTCAAAACAGATATAAAAAATATAACTGAACAAGAATTTGGAATAACAGTCATCAGATTAATCACTGGACTTGAAAAAATCAGAGAAGACAGCAGAGAATCTATTGCTACAGAGATCAAGGAACTAAAAAATAGTCATGATGAATTAAGAAATGTTGTAAATGAGGTACAAAATAAACTATAGTGGTGACAGCCAGAATTGAAGAGGCAGAGGGGAGAACAGGTGAAATAGAAGATAAAATTATGGAAAAATAGGAAGCTGAGAAAAAGATAAAAAAAATTATGGGGGCGCCTGGTTGGCTCAGTCGGTTAAGCATCCGACTTCGGCTCAGGTCATGATCTCACGGCTTGTGAGTTTGAGCCCCATGTCAGGCTCTGTGCTGACAGCTCAGAGCCTGGAGCCTCTTCAGATTCTGTGTCTTTCTCTGTCTCTCTCTCTCTGCCCCTTCCCCACTCATACTCTGTCTCTCTCTGTCTCTCAAAAATAAACTTTAAAAAAATTTATAAAATAAAAATTCTGGATCACGCAGGGAAAATTAGAGAACTAAGTGATTCAATGAAATGGAACAATATCTGCATCATAGGAGTTTTAGAAGAAGAAGAGAGAGAAAGGGGCCAAAAACGTGCTTGAACAAATCATAGCTGGGAAATTCCCTAATCTGGGGAAGGAAACAGACATTGAAATCCAGGAGGCACAGAGAACTCCCTTCAGATGTAATTTGAATCGATCTTCTGCATGGCATATCATAGTGAAATTGTCAAAATACAAAGATAGAGAAATTTGAAAGGGATAAATGGGCCTTAACCTACAAGGGTAGACACATAAGGGTAGTAGCAGACCTATCCACTGAAATTTGGCAGGCCAGAAAAAAGTGATAGGAAGTTTTCAATGTGATGAATAGGAAAAATATGCAGCCAAGAATCCTTTATCCAGCAAGCCTGTCATTCAGAATAGAAGGAGAGATAAAGGTTTTGCCAAACAAACAAAAACTGGAGGAATTCATCACCAGACTTTAAGACATCCTAAGGGGACTCTGTGAGTGTTGCAAAGACCACAAAGGACCAGAGACATCACTATAAGCATGAAACCTACGGGTAACACAATGACTCTAAACCCGTATCTTTCAATAATAACCCTAAATGTAAATGGACTAAATCTCCAATCAAAAGACACAGGGTATCAGAATGTATAAAAAAACAAGACTCATCTATTTGCTGTCTATAAGAGACCCATTTTAGACCTGAAGACACCTTCAGATTGAAAGTGAGGGGATGGAGACCCATATCTCATGCTACTGAAAGTCAAAAGAAAGGTGGGGTAGCCATACTTACAGCAGACAAACTAGATTTTCAACTGAAGACTGTAACAAGAGATAAAGAAGGGCATTATATAATAATTACAGGGTCTATCCATCAAGAAGAGCTAACAATTATAAATGTTTATGTCCTGAATTCGAAAGCACCCAAATATATAAAATAATTGATCACAAACATAAGCAACCTTATTGGTTAGAATGTGGTAATTGCAGGGGACTTTAATACTCCACTTACAACAATGGGCAAATCATGTAGACAGAAAATCAGTTAAAAAAACCAATTGCCCTGAATGATACACTGGACCAGATGGACTTGACAGATATATATTTAAAACTTTTCATCCTAAAGCAGCAGAATATACATTCTTCTTGAGTGCACCTGGGACATCCTCCAAGACAGATCACATACTCTGTCACAAAACAGCCCTCAATAAATATAAAATAATTGAGATCATGGCATATACAATTTCAGATGACAATGCTATGAAACTTGAAATCAACCACAGGAAAAAGTTTGGAAAACCTCCAAATACATGGAGGTTAAAGAACATCCTACTAAAGAATGAGTGGGTCAACCATGCAATTCAAGACTAAATTAAAAAAAAAAATATGTAAACAAATGAAAATGAAAACACAACAATCCAAACCCTTTGGGATGCAGCAAAGGCAGTCCTAAGAGGAAAATACATTGCAATCCAGGCTTATCTCAAGAAACAAGAAAAATCCCAAATACAGAATCTAATAGCACACCTAAAGTAACTAGAAGCAGAGTAACAAAGAAACCCCAAATGCAACAGAAGAGAAATAATAAAGATCAGAGCAGAAATAAGCCATATAGAATAAAAAAAAAAGAGTAGAACAGATCAATGAAACTAAGAGTTGGTTTTTTGAAAAAAAATAAACAAAATTGATAAACCCCAGTCAGACTTCTCAAAAAGTAAAGAGAGAGGACCCAAAGAGATAAAATCAAGAATTAAAATGGATTTATCGCAACCAATCCCTCAGAAATACAAGCAATTATCAGAGAATACTATGAAAAACTATATGCCAATAAACAAGACAACCTGGAAGAAATGGACAATTTCCTAGACACCCATACACTACCAAAACTCAAATGGGAAGAAATAGAAAATTTGAACAGACCCATAACTAATGAAGAAATTAAATCAGTTATCAAAAATCTCCCAAAAAATAAAGAGTCCTGGACCAGATGGCTTCCCTGAGGAATTCTACCAGACATTTAAAGCAGAGTTAATACCTATCCTTCTCAAGCTGTTCCAAAAAAATAGAAATGGAAGGAAAAATTCCAGACTCATTCTATGAAGCCAGCATTACCTTGATTCCTAAATAGATAGAGACCCTACAAAAAAGGAAACTACAGGTCAAAATCTCTGATGAACATGGATGCAAAAATTCTCAATAAGCTACTAGCAAATCAAATTCAACAGCATATAAAAGTAATTATTCACCATGATCAAGCAGGATTCATTGCTGGGATGAAGGGCTGTTTCAATATTTGCAAATCAATCAATGTCATACATCACCTTAATAAAAGAAAGGATAAGAACCATATGATCCTGTCAATAGATACAGAAAAAGCATTTGACAAAAAACAATATTCTTTCTTAAAAACCTTCACGAAAGTCAGGATAGAAGGAACATGCTTAAATATCATAAAAGCCATATATGAAAAGCCCACAATTAATATCATCCTCAATGGGGAAAAACTGAGAGCTTTCCCCCTGAGATCAGGAACACGACAGGGATGTCTACTCTCACCGCTATTGTTTAACATAGTGTTGGACATCCTAGCGTCAGCAATCAGACAAGATGAAATAAAAGTCATCAAAATTGTCAAAGAAGAAGTCAAACCTCCACTTTTTGCAGATGATATGATACTCTACATAGAAAACCCGAAAGACTCCACCAAAAGACTCTTAGAACTGATACATGAATTCAGCAAAGGTGAAGGGTACAAAATCAATGTACAGAAATTGGTTGCATTTTTATATGCCAATAATGGAGCAACAGAACGAGAAAGAAAGAAACTGATTCCACTTCCAATTGCACCAAGAACCATAGAATACCTAGGAATAAACCTAACCAAAGATGTAAAAGTCCTGTATGCTAAAAAATATAGAAAGCTTATGAAAGAAATTGAAGACACAAGGAAATGGAAAAAAAAACATTTCATACTCATGGATTGGAAGAATAATATTGTTAAAATGTCAATACTACCCAAAGCAATCTACACATTCAATGCAATCCCAATCAAAATTACACCAGTATTTTTCTCAAAGCTAGAACAAACAATCCTACAATTTGTATGGAACCACAAAAGACCCCAAATAGCCAAAGGAATATTGAAGAAGAAAACCAAAGCAGGAGGCATCACAATCCCAGCCTTTAGCGTCTACTACAAAGTTGTAGTCATCAAGACAATATGGTATTTTCACAAAAACAGACATACAGACCAATGGAATAGAATAAAGAACCCAGAATTGGACCCACAAATGTATGGCCAACTAATCTTTGACAAAGTAGGAAAGAGCATCCAATGGAAAAAAAGACAGTCTCTTTAGTAAGTGGTGCTGGGAGAACTGGACAGCAACATGAAGAAGAATGAAACTAGAGCACTTTCTTACACCATACACAAAAATGAACTCAAAATAGATGAAAGACCTAAATGTGAGACAGTAAACCATCAAAACTCTAGAGGAGAAAGCAGGCAACAACGTCTTTGACCTCAGCCACAGCAATTTCTTACTCCACACATCTCTAAAGGCAAGGGAATTAGAAGCAAAAAATGAACTATTGGAACCTCATCAAGATAAAAAGCTTCTGCAGTGCAAAGGAAAAAAAATCAACAAATCTAAAGGCAAACAACAGAATGGGAAAAGATATTTGCAAATGACATATCGGTTAAAGGGCTAGTATCCAAAATCTATAAAGAACTTACCAAACTCCACACGCTAAAAAATAATCCAGGGAAGACATGAATAGATGCTTTTCCAAAGAAGACATCCAGATGGCCAACAGACACATGAAAAGATGCTCAACATCAGTCATCGTCAGGGAAATACAAATCAAAGCCACACTGAGATACCATCTCACACCAGTCAGAGTGGATAAAATGAACAAATCAGAAAATTACAGATGCTGGCGGGGATGTGGAGAAATGGGAACCCTCTTGCATTGTTGGTGGGAATGTAAACTGTTGCAGCTGCTCTGGAAAATGGTGTGGAGGTTCCTCAAAAAATTAAAAATTTATAACTATCCTATGACCCAGCAATAACACTACTAGGAATTTACCCAAAGGATACAGGAGTGCTGATGCATAGGGGCACGTGTACCCAAATGTTTATAGCAGCACTCTCAACAGTAGCCAAATTATGGAAAGAGCCTAAATGTTCATCAACTGATGGATGGATAAAGACGATGTGGTTTATATATACAATGGAATACTACTTGGCAATGAGAAAGAATGAAATCATGCCATTTGCAGCAATGTGGATGTAACTGGAAGGTATTATGCTGAATGAAATAAGTCAGTCAGAGAAGGACAGATATATGTTTTCACTCATATGTGGATGTTGAGAAACTTACCAGAAGACTATGGGGGGAAGGAAGGGAAAAAAATAGTCACAATCAGAGAAGGAGGAAGGCAAACCATAAGAGACTCTTAAATACAGAGAACAAACTGAGGGTGGATAGGGAGGTGGGGAGAGGGGAAAATGGGTGATGGGCATTGAGTAGGGCACTTGTGGGGATGAGCACTGGGTGTTGTATGGAAGCCAATTTGACAATAAATTATATTCATAAAAATAATAATATAAAAGAAAAAATCATTTTCAGAATTTAGGCATAACCTAAAAAATACAATAGCAAATTAAAAGAGATACTGCTCTAAAAGATATATTGTAAAAAGGAAGAAAATTTTAAAGACAAGAAGAAAGTTCCATGTACGTGAGAAGAATGCTGCTGCTTTAGGATGAAATGTTCTGAATATATCTGTTAAGTCCATCCAGTCCAGCGCGTCATTCAAAGCCATGGCTTCTTTATATTGACATGACACATAATGAATTAAGTAAAGAAGATCCAATTTACATATCAGAGGATTCCTGACGAAGAAAACCACAGTAAAGAAATATAACAAATACTAAAACTAACTGGAAGAAACTTTCCTGAAATAAAAGTTAAAAAACAAAACAATGGAATTACATAATAAAAGCATACATGCTTAAAATGAGAATACTGACCTAGAAGAGCCAATTTCAATATATATTTCACAAAATTATTGGCTTTTACAGAACACACACACACATACACACAAATTCCAGGAGGAGGGTATTTAGGCAGGAATACTAAGTAAATTACAAACAAAAGAAAATTAGGTTATCATTGGGCTCTTTGGCAGTGATGCTTCATTAAAGATCAAAATAGAGTATTATATTTAAGACAGTCAGTGAAAAACATGTTCAAGGAATTAATATCTCATAGAAATTACTTTGAAGTATAAAGTTCACAAACTCTTATCTTAACTCAGGAAATACTGTTACAATGATATCTTCTTAAGAACCTATTACAGAATGAGTTTCAGACAACCAAAATGCCTGGAGACAACAAGAGCTTATGTGAGCATGAAAAACATTGTTATTTGTACAGCTAAGGTTGAATGAGGCTTAAAAAGTATGTAGTATGCAACTACTATAAATTCAAACGATGTAGATAAAGTATGAGTATCATAGGGTTTGGGAACATCGTAAGAAAAAAGTATTTCTCAATAAATAATTCTTAGTAAATATTTTGATAGTGGTAGTAGTAGTATTACTACTATTCTCTGTGTAATATGAGATAACGTAAATTATTAATTATAAGAAATTCTGATTTGATCATCCCTGTGTCCTTAATAACCAGGATACTTGGTATGGATTAAAATAAATAGAGATATAACACAGAGAACATTAAGAAAAATTCTATACTACTCGATTTTAATTGGAAAAATGGGAGTATAAATATACAGAGACTTAATATTTAATATTCAGTATAGAATTAAAATGATCAACATTCTGGCATACGTGATTAATTAATGGATCTAGGCCTTACCATCAACAGCTATTAATATCACATACACAAACAGGAAATTAGACACTTCGGGTTTCCTACAAAACAAAATGTAACAAAACAAAACCCTAAAACATAAACAACAACAAAATATATATACCATCACCTACAGATTTGACTAATGGATTGAATGTGAATCTTAACAAAACTCTGAATTTAGCTGCTAATTTGTAGAAAATACAGAGGACAATGGTACATGTTGAATGTATCATGACTATGAAATCAGCAAAACCTATAATATGGGAAAATCTACAGATTTTTTTGTAGCTAAATTGTAAGAAAGAGAATACACACACACATACACACACACATACACATACATATGTCCATTAAACATGTTTATGTTTATATAAACACCATTAAACATGTTTATGTTTATGTAACATTATGTTATGTAACATGTTTGGTTATATATATGTGTGTATGCATATGTATATACACATGTATATGTATGTACAAAATAAACACAAGAAATGATTCCTATAAAAGTCAGGGTAATGTTTACTTCATGGAGATGTAAGGAGTTAAGATAGAAGCAGGGCACATGGAGGAGTTCCTGGAGTCATTGTTCAAGTTGTATGTCTTAACCTGGTTTGTGTTTTGCCTCATAGTATCTCATTAAGCTCTATGTTTGTTTCATGTGGTTTTCTGTTATCTGTGTTTAACAAAAATAATTTTTAACTGATTTTTTTAATTCTACATTAATGAAGTCATAATTTTTAAGGGATAATTTAAAACAGAAATAACATGCCATTGTTTTTCTAGTTGTAAAATAAAGTTCTCCAAGGCTTAGATTTAAAAAATAATAATTTAAACATATCCCAAACTACAATTAAATATGAGTATGCTGTAGGAAGCATGTCTTTTAAAAAAAGAAGAAAAAATGGGGTACTAGGACAAAAACAAATATACCTAGAAGTTTGTACTGAGCTAAGCAAAATAGAGGGGCTTCTTATGGAAAAAATAAGAACATAGACTCTACTAAGAAGAGAACCTGGCATCTTCTAATTCCTAACACTTTTTTCCCCCTGGTTGTACTATTATGCTTTCTTTCATTACTACCTAAAATAGTCACCGGAATTAAGGCAACTTTAAAAATAATTAATTCTAGGGGTGCCTGGGTGGCGCAGTCGGTTAAGCGTCCAACTTCAGCCAGGTCACGATCTTGTGGTCCGTTAGTTCGAGCCCCGCGTCGGGCTCTGGCCTGATGGCTCAGAGCCTGGAGCCTGTTTCCGATTCTGTGTCTCCCTCTCTCTCTGCCCCTCACCTGTTCATTCTCTGTCTCTCTCTGTCCCAAAAATAAATAAACGTTGAAAAAAAATTTTAAAAATAATTAGTTCTAAATGATACCTCACTGACTAGGGAATAAATGTAAATTGGCTGCTTAGTTAAAATTGACTGAGGTAAGCAAAATGTCTATATTGGAGATATGAACAGACAGACATGTGCATTTTACAGTAGCAATTCATTTTGTCCTTTTAAAAAGTTTTTATTTAAATTTCAGTTAGTTAACATACAGTACAATTTAGTGATTCATTACTTCCATATAACACCCAGTGCTCATCACAAGTGCACTTTAAAAAAAAAAATAAGTAGGCTCCACACCCAATGTGGGACTTCAATCATGACCCTGAGATCAAGAGTCTCATGCTCTACCAACTGAGCTGGACAGGTGCCCCAACAAATATACTTCTTAATCCCCATCACCTATTTAACCCATCCCCCACCACCTCCCTTCTGGTAACCATCAATTTGTTTTCTATAGTTAAGAGTCTGGTTCTTGGTTTGCATCTCCCTCTCATTTTTCCCCTTTGTTCATTTGTTTTGTTTCTTAAATTCCACATATGAGTGAAATTATATAGTATTTTTTTCTTTCTCTGAGTGACTTATTTTGCATAGCATAATACTCTCTAGTTCCATCCATGTCATTGCAAATGGCAAGATTTCATTCATTTTTTTGGCTTAGTAAGATCCCATTGCATATATTTACCACATCTTCATTATCCATTCATCAATTGATGAACATTTGGACTGTTTCCATAGTTTGGCTATTATAGATAATGCTGCTGTAAACACTGAGGTGCATGATGTATTCCTTTGAATTAGTATTTTTGTATTATTTGAATAAATACCTAGCAGTGCAATAGCTGGGTCGTAGGGTAGTTATATTTTTAACTTCTTGAGGAACCTCTCATCTGTTTTCCAGAGTGGCTGCACCAGTTTGCATTTCCACCAACTGTGCAAGTAGGTTCCCCCTTCTCCACATCCTCACCAAAACCTGCTGCTTCTTGTGTTGTTATTTTAGCCATTCTGGCAGGTGTGAGTTGATATATCATTGTGTTTTTGATTTTTTAATTGGATTATTCATTGTTTGGGCATTTAGTTTTATAGGTTCTTTATATATTTTGGATACTAATCTTTTATTGGATATATCATTTGCAAATATCTTCTCCCATTTCATAGGTTGCCATTTAGATCTGTTGATTGTTTCCTTCACTATGCAGAAGCTTTTTTATTTTTGTATTTTTTTTAACGTTTATTTGTTTTTGAGAGAGACAGAGACAGAGAATGAGCGGGAGAGGGACAGAGAGAGAGAGGGAGTCACAGAATCCAAAGCAGGCTCCAGGCTCTGAGCTGTCAGCACAGAGCCCGATGCGGGGCTCGAACCCATGAACCGTGAGATCATGACCTGAGCCAAAGTCAGACGCCCAACCAACTGGGCCACCCAGGCGCCCCTATGCAGAAGCTTTTTATTTTGAGGTAGTCTCAATAGTTATTTTAGTATTTATTTATTTATTTATTTATTTATTTATCTATCTATTTAATTTTGGCTTATATTTCCCTTGCCTCAGGAGACATATCTAGAAAGAAGTTGCTTTGGCTAATGTCAAAGAAGTTATTGCCTATGTTCACTTCTGGGATTTTTATGGTTTCAGCTCTCACATTTAGGTCTTTCGTCCATTTTGAATTTATCTTTGTAAATGGTGTAAGAAAGTGGTCCAGTTTCATTCTTTTGCATGTTGCTGTCTAGTTTTCCCAACACCATTTGTGGAAGAGACAGTCTGTTTCCCACTGCATATTCTTTCCTGCTTTGTGGGAGATTAATTCATTATACAATTGTGGTTAATTTCTAGGTTTTTTTTTTTGTTCTGTTACATTGATCTATGTGTCTCTTTTTGTGCCACTGCCATACTATTTTGATTATTACAGCTGTGTGGTATAACTTGAAGTCTGGTATTGTGATGCCTCTAGCTTGGCTTTACTATTTCAAGATTGCTTTGGCTACTCGGGTCTTTAGTGGTTCCATACAATTTTAGGATTGTTTATTCTAGTTCCATAAAAAATTCTGTTGGTGTTTTGATAGGGATTTCATTAAATGTGTATTATTTTGTCTTTTAACAAAGTATGTAATTCATCCATTTAACTCCATTTAGACTATAATCAGAAAGCTTTTTTATACATGAGTGGTTCCAACTTTTTTCTTTGTTTGCTAAAGAACTTTTGGAATAAAAAAACACATATTTTTTTAACGTTTATTTTATTGTGAAAGAGAGAGAGTGCGAGTGGGGGAGGGGCAGAGAGAGAGGGAGACAGAATCAGAAGCAGTCTTCAGGCTCTGAGTTGTCAGTACAGAGCCTTTAGCTGGAGGCGGCGCGGGAGCGGGGGGGGGGGGGGGGGGGTGTGCTCAAACCCATGAACGCCTAACAGACTGAGCCACCCAGGTGCCCCGAATTTTTGGAATTTTTAAATTTCTTTTCTTTGCCCTTTTCCGACCTCAGAGGAGAGTCCTAGCGTGGGATTTGTTATGGGGTTTAAATGCAGAGTTTGTAGGAGTAAAAGATATGGGGAAATATGCCTATTGGAATTGAGCTGGAATATGAATTAAGTGGTAAATAGGGAACAAGAGTAGAATTTTTAAAACATACTGCTTTATAGATTTGTTCACATTATTATAGTTAGTTTGACATTGCTTTTTATTTCTGTGTATGATATTTTGACTTACGCTGCTCTGAGAATGAATCATTTTGATAAGAGATTTACATGCAGTAAACACGAAAAAGTAGAGCCTTGTATCAATAAGCTATCAGTGGGCCATAAACCACTCCAAAACATGGTGACTTAAAACAATTTATTATTTCTCACTAGCCTATTAGTTGGCTAGGCAGTCCTGATGTAAGCCAGATTCTGCTGATCATGAGTGGGCTCACTTATGTATTAGCAAGGATTACCTCTGTTTCCGGGGTATGTATGGGGAGACTTTAGCTTTCCTCCATATATTCTCTCATTCTCCTGTGGGCTGGCCCAGATTTGTTTTTGTGTCTGAAATGGGAATTCCATGGAGACAGTAGCACACAAGGTCTTTGAAACCTGAGCTTAGAAACGATGCACCTTCACTCCTGCTGGTTGTTTTTTTTTTGTTTTTTTGTTTTTTTGTTTTCTTTTTTTTTGCCAAAGTAAGTAATATTCCAACTCAGATTCAAGGGATCATGAGGGAGGAAAAAACAAAACAAAGCAAAATAAAGCACAATAAAACAAAACTCCACCTCTTGAAGTGAGGAGCTTATGAAGTCCCATAACATAGGGTTTGGAGATAGGAAGGCTCTTAACTGGGACCATAATAAGTTAAATCAGTCTATTGTACAGTATCAAACATCATTTAAGGTTTAATTTTGTAAATGTTTTTCTAAAAGAATAAGAGCTTCAGCTTTTCAAGTTTCTATGTTTCCTTTATAAATATAGGGGTATTTGACATGTATTATAGCTTATTACTCAGTTGAACATATAAATGAGAATGAACAAAGTTAGTTACAGAAAGTCTTGATAGTTACAAAGTGAATTTAGGGCTTGATGGGCTGCTAAAAATAAGCAGCAGAAAACAAAACCACATTGTATTTGCAATGTGTTTTCTGGAAACCGATTGATTACTTTTTGTAAGTTTTGTGTTTGTTTACTCAATGGCTATGAGTTTAAGTTTGGCTGTGAGTAATAGAAGACCCCAAGTAGTAGCCATTACATAAGTTATAAGTTTATTTCTTGGGGTCACAGCTATAAAGGATTCCATGGTGTTAGAATCTAAGTGTCTTTTTGTTCTACTATACATTTTTAATTTTTTTTTTGATTTTGGAATATGCTTAGATTTACATAAAGTTACAAAGATAATACAACAAGTTAATGAATACCGTTTACCAAATTTCCCTCATTGTTAACATCTTACACCATGTAAGAAACCAACATTGATATATTACTATTAACTAAAATCCTGACTTTATTTGGATTTACTAGTTTTTTTTCACTAATGTCTCCTTCAGTTGTAGGATTCAATCCAGGATACCACATGGTATTTATTTGTCATGACTCTGTAGTCTCCTTTGGTGTGTGAGACTTTATCAATCTTTCCAACTTTTCCATGACCTTGATAATCTTGAGGCACACTGGCCAGGTATTCTGTAGACTATTCCCCAATTGGAATTTTTTTTTATTTTTTTTTTGGGGAGATTTAATTGGGGTTATTGGGTTTTAGCAAGAATACTAGAAGTGGAGTGCCTTTGTCATCACATCCTATAAGTGGATAGATGACATTGTTACTGACATTAACCATCACTTGGTTAAAGTAGTGTTTGCCAGATTTCATCACTCTGAAGTTACCTTGTTTTCCTTTCTATGCTCTATTCTTTATAGTCATACCTTTATAGTCTTTGTAATCACATTTAAAAGCACATCTTTAAGGGGTGGGCACTAAGCTCTACCTCCTGGCATGGGGAGAATGTACATATATTAAAATGAAGTTTATAAGGAAGTAAGGAAAACATATCTCTTCTCTTCCATTTAATTATTTATTTAATCATTTATTTATATCATTGCAGTTCATTGATATTTATTTTATACTATAGGTTATAATCTAATGATAAATTATTCATTTTGTTGCTCAGATAATTCCAGTTTTAACTATTGGGAGCTTTTAAGGTTGGTCTCAATTTTTCTTTGACATGTCACCATCTTGTTTTTTGTTTGTCTTTACTTCAGGATACTCCAGAATAATCTTGTGTTTTCCCTGGCCACACTCTACAATAACCATTTCTCCAATTAGCTCTAGTTCCTTTTATGAAAAGGATACTTAGAAATCAATATGTGGGTGGTAGGTGTGCTTGTTCCCCATGAGGTGTGCATGTTTCTAGGCTGTCAATGGACAGAACTAGGTAATATATGAATGTATACTAATGCATGTATATGCAGATATTTATACTTATTTATATATCCTCTGTGTGTATACAAATATATGTATATGTGTAAACACATATATGTGCACACATGCATATATATATTAAATAAATATGAGTTTATTCTTATGTCCATGATTCTAATCCAGTAACACATGGCTTATTCTAAATTTACTTTCTTACTCAGCTGTAATTTCCCTCTACGACAGCAAGAAACCTGGCTTTCACTATCATCTACTCTTTTACTTATTTGTTCAACCCTATTGTACACACCTATCTCGGTGTGCAATATAAGAGCCTGAAGATTCCATGTAGCATATTGAAGGTAGGGGTGGAGAATTACAGGCAAAGAGCACACATAGAATTTCCTTTAAGGAAAGGTTTCCAGAAGCTGTCCTGCAACCTTTCTGGCTGATATCTCATTGGCCAAAAACTAGTCACAAGGCCACATAAAGCTGAAAACAAGTTTGGGAAATGTAATCTTTATTCTGAGAAGCAAAATGCCAACCTTAAACAAGAAACAAACTATTACATTCAAAGATGGGAAAATAAAAGGGAAGAAAATTGGAAATTTGCTAAGATTGAAAAGTTAGAAAATATTCACATTTCCTGGATATTGTTGTTACTATTATTATTATAATGAACAAAGTAAGGAAAAAGAAAATGGTCAATTTTAGAATTCATGTGGCATTTATAGAAGGTAATATAAATAGACTGGAAAGATAACTTTTGTATCTTTTTAATTTATGTTTTATTCTCCTTCCTCTTTGCCACTATCTATAGTCCAGTTGAATTTAAGGAAAATGAACAAGTGATTAATATATTTAAAGCCAAAATGGGTCTAGGAATTAGGTTGAGAAATCTAATACCTGCTGTCATTAAGGGGTCTGGAGAGACTATTTCAACACATTGTCTAAAATGTTCTTTAAATGTGTGAAGGAAGAGGTACTTTTATTTTAATATCAATGTTTTCCCTTTTCTTCTAACAAGGATTGCGAGCAGTGACATTAATCTGTTGACTGTTGCTGAATATATCAGATACGCTTCATAAATGTGCACCTGCTGTGCTGCTGAAAGAACCTGGTATTTTCTGATGCTCCATTGAATACAATGGACTGACAGCTTAAAGAGGCAGAACGAAAGATAGGTGGGAGGGAAGTCCAAGAGTAAATGGGTTAATAATACACCATAATATACTCTTCACTGAAACCAGTTATTACTGAAAAGAATAGAAGGACAACAAAGTCTTAAATAAAGGCTATCTTATGAAATGTAATAATACTAGAACTTGTGCTAAAATAGATATACTCCTCAGGCTGAACTGATTATAAATTCTTAAATGCATGGTACTGTGGCTTTTTTTAAAAAAGTCTGTTATTTAGAGGTGATGGTCTTGCGTATGAGCTAGGCAAATTATGCATAATACTTATACAATATTAAAATGCAAAGAACTTTTATCAGAAAAAAATTGGCATATCATATTCCCCTATGTAACATTACATTTTTAAACTTTCAACAAAAGACCTATAAAACCTCTGGGTATAGCTGCATAATGGTTCCCAATTGTTCTAAGAAATAGCTCACTCCATGGAAAACATTATAAAGAAATTTCATTCAGCCCTAAATATGTCTATTCTTTTGACATAGGCATAGCAATTCAAGCATAAGAATGAATACAAAATAGGCCTTACTAAACCTAAAATGGGATTTTTCTTTATTTTTAAATTATATTCCCCTTCTAAGAAGCGAGAATACTTGGGTGTAATTCAGTCTAAGCTACTACATACATGAAACTTCAGTGTGAAAGTATTTCACTAATTAATCCTTCCTTCCTAATTATAGTTGTAGAAAAGCACTTTTTCTTTATAATTTCTGAATATGTATCTTAGTACAACTTTCAAATTAAAAACTCATACATTAAAAATAATTGGGTTACATTTAAATAGAATACAGAATGTTTACATCCTTCAGGTTTCTATTATTATCATACAAAATATGTTTTAATAATATGAATATAATTATTTCTCTTCTGATAGAAATATACCTTAGATTTTGCCAGTTATTAACAATGATTATGATTACAATACTAATAGAATAGAAAATTTTTTTTCTACCTGAGTTTGATTAGTTCTTGTAGTTTATTTGTTGAATAATTTTTCATAATATGCAAACATTTCTGACATTTTTCAATACACATAAAATGATTGCAACCGTAGGTTTTCATGTTTTATTGTTTTTTTAATTTTTATTTTCAAATTTGCATTTAAATTCTAGTTAATTAACATACAGTGCAATAATGGTTTCAGGAATGGAGTTCAGTGATTCGTCACTTACATACAACATCCAGTGCTCATCATAACAAGTACCCTCAATACCCATCACCCATCTAGCCCACTCCCTGCCCACCTCCCTCCATCAATCCTCAATTTGTTCTGTCCTAAGAGTCTCATAGTTTGTTTTCCTCTCTTTTTCCCCCTCCCATATGTTCATCTGTTTTGTTTCTTAAATTCCATAAGAGTGAAATCATATGGTATTTGTCTTTCTCTATTTTGCTTAGCATAATACACTGTAACTCCATCAATGTCATTGAAAATGCCAAGATTTCATTCTTTGTGATGGCTGAGTAATATTCCATTGGATATATATACCGCATCTTTATTCATCTATCAGTCAAGGGATACTTGGGCTCTCTCCATAGTTTGGCTATTGTTGATATTGCTGCTATAAACATCGGGGTGCATGGATCCCTTTGAATCTATATTTTTGCATCCGTTGTGTAAATACCTACTAGTGCAATTGCTGGGTCATAGGGTAGTTCTATTTTTAATTTTTGAGGAACCTCCAAACTGTTCTCCAGAGTGGCTGCACCATTTGCATCCCCACCAATTGTGCAAGAGGGTTCTTCCTTCCCCATATCCTTGTCAACAGCTGTTGTTTCTTTGTTAATTTTAGCCATTCTGACAGATGTGAAGTGGTATTTCACTGTGGCTTTGATTTGTATTTCCCTGATGATGAGTGATGTTGAGCATCTTCTCATGTGTCTGATAGCCATCTGGATGTCTTCTTTGGAAAATTGTCTATTTGTGGCTTCTGCCCATTTCTTCACTGGATTTATTTATATTTAGGTGTTGAGTTTGATAAGTTCTTTATACATTTTGGATACTAAACCTTTATTGGATATGTCATTTGCAAATATTTTCTCTCATTGCATAGGTAGCTTTTTTAGTTTTGTTGATTGGTTCCTTCACTGTGCAGAAGCTTTTTATCTTGAGGAAGTCCTGATAGTTCATTTTTGCTTTTGTTTCCTTTGCTTCTGGCAAAGTGTCTAGTAAGAGGTTGCCATGACCAAGGTCAAAGAGGTTTCTGCCTATGTTCTTTTTTAGGATTTTGATGGTTTCCTGTCTCACATTTATGTCTTTCATCTATTTGGAATTTATTTTTGTGTATGGTATAAGAAAGTGGTTCAGTTTCATTCTTCTGTATGTTGCTGTCCAGTTTTCCTAACACTATTTGTTGAAGAGACAGTCTATTTCCTATTAGATATTCTGCCCTGCTTCATCAAAAATTAGTTGGCCATATAGTTGTGGGTACATTTCTGGGTCTTCTGTTTTGTTCCATTGATATATATGTCTATTTTTGTGCCAGTACCATACTGTCTTAATGACCACAGCTTTATAATATAGCTTGAAATATGGAATCACGATACATCTAGCTTTGTTCTTCTTTTTCAGTATTGCTTTGGCTATTCAGGGTCTTTTCTGGTACCATACAAGTTTCAAGATTGTTCTAGTTCTGTGAAAAATGCTGCTGGTATTTTGATGGGGATTGCATTAAATGAGTATATTGCTTTGGGTAGCATAGACATTTTGACAATGTTTGTTCTTCCAATCCGTAAGCATGGAATGCTTTTCCATTTCTTTGTGCCTTCTTCAGTTACTTTCAGAAGTGTTCTATAGTTTTCAGAGTACAGATCTTTTACCTCTTTGGTTAAGTTTATTCCTAGGTATCTAATTGTTTTTCGTGCAATTGCAAATGGGATCAATCCCTTGATTTCTTTTTCTGCTGCTTTGTTATTGGTTTATAAAAATGCAGATGAGGGGCGCCTGGGTGGCTCAGTCAGTTAGGCATCCAACTTCAGCTCAGGTCATGATCTCATGGTCCATGAGTTCAAGCCCTGCATTGGGCTCTGTCCTGACAGCTTGGAGCCTGGAGCCTGCTTCAGATTCTGCATCTACCTCTCTCTCTGCCCCTCCCCTGCTCATGCTATGTCTCTGTATCTCTTTCAAAAATAAATAAACATGAAAAATTTAAAAAATAATAAAAATTCAACTGATTTCTGTATGTTGATTTCATATCCTGCGACTTTGCTGAATTCACGCATTAGTTTTAGTATTTTTGGGTGGAATCTTTCAGGCTTTCTATATAGAGTATTGTGTCATCTACAAAAAATGAAAATTTGATTTCTTTTTGCTGATTTGGATGCCTCCTATTTCTTTTTGTTGTCTGATTGCTGAGTCCAAGACTTCCCATACTATTTTAAATAGTAATGATGAGAGTGGACATCCTTGTCTTGCTCCGACTATAGGGAAAGGTGCTCAGTTTTTCCCCACTGAGGATGATGTTTGCTGTGGGTCTTTCATATATGGCCTGTATGATGTTGAGGTATGTTCCATATATCCCTGCATTTTTGAGGGTTTTAATCAAGAATGTATGCTGTATTTTGTCAAATGCTTTTTCTGCATCTATTGACAGGATCATATGATTCTTATCCTTTCTTTTATTAATTTAGTGTATCATGTTGATTGATTTGCAAATACTGAACCATTCCTGCAGCCCAGTAATAAATCCCACTTGATTATGATGAATAATTCTTTTAATGTAGTGTTGAATTTGATTTGCTTATGAGAATTTTTGCATCCAGGCTTATCCAGGATATTGGCCTGCAATTTTCCTTTTCAGTGGGGTCTTTGGTTTTGGAATCAAGGTAATACTGGCTTCATAGAATGAATTTGGAAGCTTTCCTTCCATTTCTATTTTTTGGAATAGTTTGAGAAGAATAGGTATTAACTCTGCTTTAAATATCTGGAAAATTCCCCTTGGAAGCCATCAGGCCCAGGAATTTTTTTTTATTGGGAGATTTTTTATTACCTATTCAATTTCTTTGCTAGTTATAGGTCTGTTCAAATTTTCTATTTCTTCCTGTTTTAGTTTTGGTAGTTTTTAAGTTTCTAGGAAACTTGTCCATATTTTCCAGATTATAATTTGTTGGCATATAATCTTTTCATAGTATTCTTTAAAAATATTTTTTTGATGTTTATTTGTTTTGAGAGAGAAAGAGGGATAGGAAGCATGAACAGGGAAGGTGAAGAGAGAGAGGGAATCACAGAATCTGAAGCAGGCTCCAGGCTTTGGGCTGTCAGCACAGAGCTCAATGCAGGGCTCAAACTCACTAACTGTGAGATCATGACCTGAGCCAAAGTCAGTCACTTAACTGACTGAGCCACCAAGGTGCCCCTTCTTAGTATTCTTTTATAATTATTTATTTCTGTGGTGTTGGTTGTCATCTCTTCACTTTCATTCATGATTTTATCTATTTAGGTTCTTTCTCTTTTCTTTTTCATAAGTCTGGCTAGGGGGTTTATCAATATTGTTAATTCTGTCAAAGAACCAGCTCTTAGTTTCATTGATCTGTTCTACTGTTTTGTTAATTTGTTTCTATATTGTTTATTTCTGCTCTAATCTTTACTATTTCCCTTCTTCTGCTGGCTTTAGGCTTCATTTTCTATTCCTTCTCTAGCTCATTTAGGTGTTAGGTTAAGTTGTGTAATTGAGACCTTTCTTGCTTCTTAAGATCTGCCTGCATTGATATGTACTTCTCTCTTAGGACTGCCTTTGCTGAATCCCCAAGGGTTTAGACTCTTGTATTTTCATTTTTATTGGATTCCGTGTATTTTTAAAAAATTCTTCTTTATTAATTTCTTGGTTAACCCATTCATTCTTTAATAGAATGTTCTTTAAACTCCATGTTTGAAGGCTTTCCAATTTTTTTTTCTTGTGGTTGATTTCAAGTTTCATAGTGTTGTGGGCAGTAAATATACATGGTATGACCTCAGTCATTTTGTACTTGTTCAGGGCTGATTTGTGACCCAGTATATGTGGTCTGTTTTGGAGAATGCTTCATGTACACTCAAGAAGAAGGTGTGTTCTGCTACTTTAGGATGAAATGTTCTGTATATATGTGTTAAGTCTATCTGGCCCAGTGTGTCATTCAAAGCCATTGTTTCCTTCTTGATTTTATGCTTAGCTGATCTGTTCACTGATGTAGGTGGGGAGTTAAAGTCCCCTACTATTATGGTATTATTATCAATGAGTTTATTTATGTTTGTTGTCACTTGTTTTGTGTGTTTGGGTTGTTTCATATTGGGGGGCATAAATATTTACAATTGTTAGATCTTCTTCATGGATAGACCCCTTAATTATGATATAGTGCCCTTCTTCATCTCTTATTACAGTCCTTGGTTTAAAGTCTATTTTGTCTGATATAAGTGTGAATACTCTGGCTTTCGTTTGATGGCCATTAGCATGATAGATGTTTCTCCATCCCTTTACTTTCAATCTGTGGTGTCTTTAGGTCTAAAATGAGTCTCTTGTAGGCAGCATATAGATGGGATCTTGTTTTGTTTTTAACCCATTCTGGTACCTTATGTCTTTTGACTAGAGCATTTAGTCCATTTACATTCAAAGTGATTATTGATGTCACAGACTTTGAGTCTGGAGTTCTCTTTTGTCCAGCAAGAGAATGGACACAAAATTGAATATGAGAGAGGCATGTCTGTGAGGTGACAAGAGCCCCGAATAAGTGTCCTTGCTCTGTATTTATTAGTATCAGAAGGCTTACAAATGTGATGGATGTGCAGAAAGAGACAATAAAACAGTGATCATTAACTCATGTGTGTGAGAGAAAGGGGGTTTTGAAGATACGTGGTGTCAGGGGTTTGGGTCAATACAAAACAAAATCCCTGTGCCAAGCAGATTACTGTTTAAGGCAGGCACCAGGCACCGTGTCTATTTATCTTAATCTGTCTAAGGGATAAGGCAGATGAAGCATACTACCTCAGGGTCAATAAGGTACTTCTTATTTTTATTTATTTATTTTTTGCTAATTAGCTCTGGGAAATTTCACCCTGCTGTGGCAGTCTTTCACCCTGTTTACCTGTTTACCTATTCTCGGACACTTTCATCCTATGGAAGCGGCTTCCCGCTCTATGCTTTGTTCTACACTGGGGGCACTTTCACCCTGTGGTGGCTTTTCACCCTAAACCTTGTTAACCCATTCGTGCAAGTTCACAGAATTCTTAAACTTATTCCCCACAAGTGAGAGATGACTTAGTGTCATTGTGTTACCTGTAGAGTTGGTATTTCTGGTGAGTTCTCTGGTCCTTTTTAGTCTTTGTTACTTTTGGTCTTTTTTTCTCCACTGAGAGAGCCCCCCTTAAAATTTCTTGCAGGGCTGATTTAGTGCTGACAGACTCCTTTAGTTTTTGTTTGTCTGGGAAACTCTTTATCATTCTTTTCTTAATGACAGCCTTGCTGCATTAAGAATTCTTGGCTGCATATTTTTCTCACTCAGCACATTATATATTTTATATATATATATATATATATATATATATATATATATATATATATATTATATATATATAGCTTGCCACTCCTTTCTGGCCTGCCAGTTTCTGTAGACAGATCTGCTGTGAACCTGATCTATCTTTCCTTGTAGGTTAAGGACATTTTTTCCCCTTGCTGCTTTCAGGATTCTTTCCTGAATCCTTTCAGGATTCATGGACTATGATATGCCTTGGCAATGGTGGGCTTTTGTTGAATTCAATGGGAGTTCTTTGTGCTTGTTAGATTTGATGTTTGTTTCCTTCCCAGATTAGGGATGTTTTCAACTATAATTTGGTTGGATAAACCTCCTGCCCCTTTTTTTCTCTTCATCTGGGATTCCTTTGGAATGATTAACAAATGTTATTCCATTTTGACATTTAACATTTTAACATTAACAAGTGTTATTCCATTTTAATAAGTTGCTGAGTTCCCTAAGTCTACTACTGTGACCTACTTCCTTTCTTTCCCTCTTCTTTTTAGCTTCATTATTTTCCATTACTTTATATTTTATATGACTGATTCACTCCTCTACTTCATCCACCCTCATTTTTATGGGCTCCGTTTGGGTTTGCATATTCATTATAGTATTTTTAATTTTGGCATGACTAGATTTTAGGTGTTTGTCTTCGTTTTTGTTTTTTATCTCTGCAGAAAGGGATTTTCTAGTCTTTTCTATGCCTTTTTCAAGCCCAGCTAGTATCCTTATAATTGTTTTAAATTCTAGTACAGACAACTTACTTATATCTGTATTGATTAAATCCCTGGCTATGAGATCTATTTCCTGTTCTTTCTTTTGGGGTGACTTTCTCCATCTCATCATTTTGTCCCAAAGAGAAGAAAAATAAAGATAGATAGAAAGAAAGAAACAAACAAAAAACACAAAAAACTAGATCCAGGGTGTGTTTTGGTCTGCTTGTTAAAAGCAACTAGATCCAAAAATTAAAAATAAGTAAATAAATAAAATGAAAATAGACAAAAAATAAAAAGTATAAAGAAGTGTATAAAGTAAAATTAAAAAAAATAATAATAAATAAGGGAATAAAAAAGAAAAGAAATTTAAATAGAATAATAATAAAATAAAGACTAAAAGTAAAAAGGAAGCTAGATCTTACTTCCCATAGAACTGAAGCTTTGCAGCACTCTATGATCAGTAGACTTGGTGCAAGCAAATTGTTTGTGCTGGTCTTCTGGGAGAGGGGCCTGTTGAATGGATTCTTAGGTGGACTTTCCCTAGTGGAGATGGCCTGCAGGGTACAGAAGGGTGGGGCATGGTGTAAGCAGCTTTGGCCTCCATTAGTGATGCTCATTCACTCCCTGAAAGGCTTTCAGCACTAAAGGGATTTCAACCTCCTGCTCTCCAGCCTCCGAGCTGAAAGTTCCCACTCCCCACTCTTTAAGGAACCTTCACAGAAGAGCAATCAGTCACCCCTCTTGTGTCCCTGGTTTCCAACAGAACCATGAGTTCATTCTGCCTGTGTCTAAGCTTTTTTATCTCAGATGCACGACTGAATTTCAAAACTCCAAATTTTAGGGACACCTGCTATGTGGACCTGAGCTGTTTCTCTGGGGTAGTGTCTCACCTTACTTTTGCTGTTTGCTGGCTATGCAAAGAAAGTGGTAACATGATCGTGTCTCCATTCAGAGCTTGTGGCAAAACAGAGCAGAAAGCCAGCACCCCAGGTCACTGCCCTTAGCCAGAGTCCCTGCTCCTATGCCTGGGAATAGTGTAGCACGTTGGTGCCATCCTTTCTTCTTGCAACCCAGGAAATCCTCAGTCACTCCTGAAACACCACGCTGCTATGCCACCTAAGCATCTTTAAGCCATGCATGTCACTTTTGGTAGCAGACTTCTAAAAGTTCATATTTTGTGCTCAGCTTCTTGCAATACTTTACAGTAGCTTCTGTAAGCAGACTTTTTCCCCGCGGCCATAGTACCCACAGCTATACCTTCCCCAAGTCCACTCTCCACACATCCTGCCTTCCAAAACATGGTTGCTTTTCAACTGGTAGACTTGTAGTTTTTGTTCTCTCAGAACTCTGATTGATTTCTTGGGTGTTTAGAATGATTTGATAACTATCTGTGTTTGAGGTATGAAACAAGCTTACTCCTCCACCATCTTAACTTCTTTCTGTCAACCACAGGCTTTTAATTTTTTGCATTGCAAAAATATTTCACTTTTAGTAAGTTCGGCTGAATTACACTATAATTAATCACTTTGTCCCTTGTTTTATGCCTGGAACCATGCTACAATCCTCTTTCAATGATGTTTAACTTGTATACAAACTTTCAGATAACTATTATATTTCCCTTTAAGCTTTGCTTGGCTAAACTGTATATATTTAATCCTTTAATATTTATTTTATTTTCTGAGAAAATCTTCCTATTCAGAGCTCTAAGTATTGTTCTCTGAATTTTTTTTCTATTTCTCCTTATCTTTTGAGACTGATGTTTACCATTTG